>NC_045626.1:19330000-19562500 GCF_009829155.1 Mustela erminea | reverse complement strand
GGAGTTAGCACAGAAAGAAGTATAAGAACAACCGAAGCTATATGCATGAATCTATGTGTTTCATAATAATTTTAAAAGAAGTCTTAATCACAGCAGCCAATTTTTTAAGGGTCCCTAACCTGGTCTGTTTGTTTCATCAGTGTCTAACTGAACTGGGCAGGTTACCTAACACGCAAAGAATCCCTTGTTATCACCAAAATGATAGGCAACAGAAGTTAGCCACACGCAACAGTGAGCCATCAGTCTCCCTGGCGGTCACTATTAATGTCCATTGAGGACACTAATAGTAGGCAGGTGTATTTTCTGTCATCCTTGGGGAAAAAAATTCCTACCAGTAAAACGAGAGTTTAGAAGTAGTGACCACTAAGAATACATCCACATTGTTTTTACCTTCTTCTGTAATTTGAAGTTTACAGTTCTTTTGTTATTTTCAAAACAGTCTTCGACAGGGACGCCTGGGTGGCTCAGTTGGTTAAGCAGCTGCCTTCGGCTCAGGTCATGATCCCAGCGTCCTGGGATCGAGTCCCACATCGGGCTCCTTGCTCCGCAGGGAGCCTGCTTCTCCCTCTGACTCTGCCTTCCACTCTGTCTGCCTATGCTCGCTCTCGCTCGCTCTCTCTCTGACAAATAAATAAAATCTTTAAAAAAAAAAAACAGTCTTCGACAGATATATTTGAGGTGAAGGAGAACTGGGGACACATACCTACAGCTGTCACGAGAAATTTGGGGGTTATCTGACCCGAAATCCCCAATGCACGACATCACTTACAAGGTGGATATTCATAAAAACTTGCTGAATAGATGCATGAAAGAAAGAATGAATGGCTACATTAAAGAACATGTAGATATTCGAATTCTCTACCACCTGAGAGTAGAGCCTTGGGTTTTCGTATTCACTGAGTTGCCTCACAAACAATTATTTAGCAATGACTCCCAACTTTGTGTGGAGCCCGTTTTGCAACTTGCGCGGGAACCAGAGACAAGGAACAACACTCTTCCTGCTCTCAGAGACCTGACCATGTGCCTGAGGATGTGGAACCTGTGCTCCCGAATAAAATGGAAAAAGATGACTAATGACTAATGTTTTGATTGTGAAGTAGGGACAATCAAACATCTATTAAGCAGACAACCAACTATCACACGGTAAGGAACCGAACCCTTCCCTCCCAATCACAGACCTCATTAAAGTAAATCTACCTCTTTTTCTGAAGAATGGCTCTATTATGCAGCTACTGAAAAGTCCAAATACACCTAATAAACACACGCGTGCACATGCACACACATAAGCTGGACATCATCCAGAATAAGGCAGGTGCTCAGTAAATGTGTCGAATGAATGGAGGAATGAATGATGGTCATATGAAGAGAGTGCCATTCTCCCTTCTTGGGTATGAGTAGGTAGTACCTGAACAATTCCATGTTTCTGTTGAAGTCATGCAACACCTACACTTTCTTTTCATATACCCTAGCTTCCTTCTACAAAGCCGTTCCCTTTGGCCCAGCATAGCTGAATTTAGCTAAACACTGTGCCCCAAGGAAAACAGTAATATTCATCAATAAACAGTGATTATGTAACATAAAGGGAAAAAACACACCAATAAATGAAATAGCCACCTTAGGTAAATAACTACTCCATCAAAATTTTTGATAATAAAACAGTTAGCTAATCCATGTAGAGCGTTATACAATTTAAAGAACATACGATGGCTTACACCAGATCTTCATAACCAGTACACCATGACAAGTATTATCATTCCTACTTTGAAGACAGAGAATTAAGGCACAGAGAAACTTAGATGACATTTCAGAGACCACAAAGCTAGGAAGGCAGTAGGATCAGGACGTAAGCAAAGTCATGAAATCCCGAGGGCTTAAATGCCAGGGTCCAACAGAGCTGTCTGAGAATTATAACCTGGCTACTTGGTAGCCAGATGACAGAAGTGAAGTCATATCACAGGTCTGAGTTTCAGTGCCTTCATTTTAACACAAGCACTTCTTGCGAGGACATCTAGCTCAGCCTATCAGGGACATGCTGGAAATGAGATTGCTTGTCCTTTTCCCTCCTCTGCTCTTTCCTGCAGGCAAGAGTGCGCTAGCGAGCGGTGGGGAAAATGATCCCCGCCCAAAACAGACTTAGGTAGTACAAGTCTACTAAAGTGGAAAAAGATTTTAAAATATAGAATGATGCTAACCTCTTCACTATTAAGCAAAGATATCAAATCACACAGCTTTTTGGAGTGCTTGCCACTATTGACATGAGAAGCACTATATACAGTTGGATACTTGAAAATATATTTCTACTAATGCATTAGTATCAAAATCTGTGCTCTCATATTTAAACATAAACGAATAGCAACATCTGCTATAACAGGGAGAGGTTATCTAAGCTACCCTTCTCCACTGAAGTTTAACTTATCCAGATGCAAAATACTTGGATTTTCCTGCTCTCCAGTAGGAGTCACTATAAACAAGTGATTTAATTCATAAGGTAAATTAATGTTGGTGTTTAGTTAGCAAATGCATATACATGGGCTGTTAATTTTAATAAATTTTCATAAATGGTGATGGTTTATACCTAAGGCACGTTAATATTTAATATCTACCATAGGCTGCAATGACAAAAGTCCTTAGTAGAGCACAACTTTGGAAAAGACTTAATTATCCAAAGGAGCATAGAGACACAGAGACACAACCATGCAGAGTTAAAAATAATTCTCCTGATATCCATGACTCGAGACAGTCTTGCAATCTAGTAGTGAACACCAACAAACTTCCTGGGTGTACATTCCTGTATTACTTTGTATTGAGATCTTTCAAATGTAAAAGAACTATGTTTTCTTAGTAAGCAAGTAAGTTTTTTACTTTAAAAAAAAAAAAAGATTTTCCTCAATTGGAATCCTAATTACCTTAAACTATTTCCAAAATAAACATTCATCTGGGGGAAATACTTATTTCCGATAAATATACTTGTCAGATGAATATAAAAATATTTATCTGAAGTAAACCCATATGCATGAAGAACTGAGATAAAGCACAAGCCGGCTCTGTCTTCTCAGTGGCATAAACTTATTCTCTTGGCACTACTTAAATACTATCAGGTACAACAGTTTTAAGTATTTGTATGGTTCAAATATAGACAAGTTTAGTTTGGAAGATCTTTTATCACAGAAAAGGATCAAATTATCAGCTGAGACTGTGAAATCTAATTTCTATTTGTGACTTTATCAGTGTCTTCTATTGTTATCTTGAATCAGATACTTTTATATGGCTTGGGCTCCTATGCAGATATCCAAATGGTTTATCACATGATCAAATATTTATTTTCTCCTTGGCTGGTCAGATGCCTTGTAGTCATATTGATTATGACATAATTCACACTGATTACTAAGGTAAGCAATGTGGGCTATTTTTTTTAAACAGATTTTGTCCCATAAAATATATGACTTCCACCTTTCTGTGGCAGTATTTCTCTTTAGAAGAAAGAGGAGGTTTTCTTATTTTGTTTTAGATGGTGTTACACAAGCTCACACAGACACAATATTTTGTTCTGGTGACAAATAGTAGCATGCAAAATAAATGCACAAAACCAAGTCCTCAAATTCTTGTATCCAGTTAGATCTGCTGCGAGTCATATCCCTACTTTTCCACATATTTTCTCATTTCTGCGATAAAGAATGCACTGAGTATGTCATTGCCCACATGGACATCACGTCTCTGAAATTCAGTAAAGCCAAAGATGTAAAAGAGAATTAGCCTACAGAACAGGGAACATGTATGTAAATGGCATGTGTGATATGGTGAAGCGAACAGTAAGTCACCAGACCAGAAGATACAGGTCTTTCTGTTTAGTTACAGGAGAAACTGCACGCTTGATTCTCAACTGAAGTTCACCTCTTCCTTCCTCAATTTCATGCAAAGGTCCATCATCATTGCAAAAGTCATCAATTTATTCCACCAAATCTCTGAAACATTAAGCGAAATGAGAAAAAAAGAGCACAAGTGATCCTTCCGATGACGGAAGATGATGTTTTAGTTAAGGGAAAATAAAAATTTCACTATGCTCCTTATTTTTCTCCAGGACATCGATCTCTACCCCCTGGGATAAGCGGAATGTTCTTTGAAAAAAAAAAAAGAAATTCCTTTATCCTAACCAAGTGTAATCCATAGCCAGTCTCCAAGTTTGATACAAAAACAAACCACTGCTATTTTGGTGCAATGAGGAAGCATCGCCCTGGACGATATAAAAACAGAGACGGAGGAAGTTGACTCAGACCGCTGCACTTCCCAGATGAAGGGGACGAGCGGGCTTACCACAATCACCTGAATCAGATGAAGTAAGACGCAACTGTTTTTTCCGTCGAAGCGATGCACGTGTAAAAATGAATTCCCAAAAAGTTAAGGGGGGATATCCTGAGCATGTTTGTTTGTCCGGATGAAGGATTCCACGTGAGAAACTTTTGACAAAATGGACTGGTGAAGCAGATTGGAATCTGGGCACAGGATGTACACAATTTTTGAAAATTTGTGAATAAATGCTGGCCTTCCCGATACATTGCTCAATGATCAGAGGGAAATGTGATATCACAATGAAAACCATTTTCATTCTAAATAGAATAATTGTCTAGGATTTGTCGACCCACTTTGGGATGGAAATTCTACCAATTTCCTGAGGTCCTAACTGTTGATTACATTTAATTGTTTAGAATCGTCCAACAAGTAGAACAACGAATTGCTGGGCAGAGAACAAACAGTTTTCAAATACTTTAATGGCTATCCCTGATAAACACTCGAAATAAAAAAGAGTAGGTAAAGAGAATGAAAAAAATGAGCTTTAAAATGGAAGTGAATGACCATACAAGAATTAACAACCTAGGCACACTCGTTACTGAAATGCCTATTTTATAAAGGTTCTGCCCAAAATATTCTTTTGTGTAAGTAGCCACGATGAGCAAGAATTAAGGGTATTTCAAGGAGAAAGGAGTAGCAGACTTAGGTTCCCTCAAGGTCAATCCATAGCCTACAGCTTAAGGCCATTCCTGACTTCAACGCTATGTTCTTTAACTCAAAATGACCTTGAATTTTAGCTACTTAGTTTTAAAAAATAAATGATCTCTTTGTTCCATTAATCATAACCACTTAAATATCCACCTCGCACATATACACAGAGATAACCACGAAGATACAAGTGAGACAAGTTTTGTTTCCTCAACCATTAAGAGAAATCTCACGGGCAAGCCAAAAGACATTTTCAGAGTTTTTAAAGGGATAAGAGGCAACTAAAAACAAGTGGGGGCTTCTACTAAATAAAAAGGAAATAAATCCATAAGCTCTCCTTGATACAAACAGCATCAAAACTACAACTGTTTTTGGCAAAAAATTGGATATTGACAAATTTTGGCTTCTAACATAGGCCAACCAAGTCAGGAATTAGGTGACGACTTCCCCAAAGTTATATGGTTGTAAAGGTATTATTTCCATTCCTTCGTAGTTGGGTAAAAGTGGATTTAAAATGATGTCTTCATAACCATAATTAGAATCATTGTGAACAGTGCTACCTTGCCAAATTGTGGTGCCTACGTAGAATATTGTCTCTGTTTTCCAAAATGTCAGTCAGCATTTTGCCTTCTTTGACCATGATTATCAAATGCATTTGGAACCTCAAACAACTTAAATCCTGCTTAAGAGGAGTCAGAATTCCATACAGGTCAACTCTCTCCTCCTTACCCCAAGCTGTAGAATGTGACACGCTCTCTAACTGTGTTCAGGGTCTGCAAACCAGGTTCTCCATGTGGGCTGAGCACCTACCTACATAGTGTCGGCGTATGAAAAACGTGTTGTGTGCAAAGGAAGAGTACAGAAAATACAACAAACCTAAGAATTCCTCAAGCCATACCCATTTTGTACATGGGCTGTGTCCTTCCCCCTTGCTGGCAGTGTTGATCTTTGATCCATTTCTCATACTTTGGGCAATAGAAAAAAATAGGTACACTTAAAATAAAATTATTGTGGGGGCGCCTGGGTGGCTCGGTTGGTCGGGCCGCCGGCTCTTGGTTTCAGTTCACGTCATGATCTCAGGGTTGTGAGATCCAGTCCTGTGTGGGGCTCTGCTGCTCCGTGGGGAGTCTGCTTCTCACCCTCCCCCTCCTCGTCCCCACCCCCACTCGCCTTCTCTCTCTTTCAAGTAAATAAATCTTTTAAAAAACAAATTAAAACAAAATTATAGTGTGCAGAAGGCTTTCTCAGAGTTAAGCACTTCTGTATTGAGTCACTATTAGTACAATTATTAGACAAGTGACAGAATTTCATCATAAATAATTATTAAACACAGAAAAGTAAAAAAATAAATAAATCATCTTTTTTTTTTTTTAAACTTACTTTCAAAAGAGCTAGTTTCTGATTCTCCAACCAAGTACGGTGGAATGAGCCCTCCGTCCCCATCACCTGTTCCCTCGTGCTTGTCAGAGAGAGCAGTCTCATGTGGAGGCCAGAAACCAAGACGTTGGTTTGAGTTCTTGCTTAATTTCTGACTAGCTCCCTAAGTCTGAGTGAGTTCTGGTTATCTAAATCTCAGCTTCTTTATAAATAAATGTGTTTCAAATAAATAACTGTTAAATTGTGATCATGACTGGGGTTTTTTCCCCCCAAGTTTGGAATTCTGCAATTTATGGTTTTACTATAATGTGGTATCTCTGGACCATCAATCTCTGAAAATAGGAAAACAACCAAAAATTGTTCCTGCAGTTAAACAAGGAAAAGCTCAATTGTAGGGAAAAGATATACAGAAGCTTCTAGGCAGAAGCTCAGTTACGTATCTGCACCTCCCAGCAAGAGAATGACATCACGTTCTGTAGTCGCTTCCAGATGAGGACCATTCTACATCCTCGGATTCTCTAGCGAAGTTTAATGCCATGAATTGTTGCTAAATAAACCACGCACCTACTTTACTGATCCCGAATATTATACACTTATAAAGAGGAAAGATCAAGATTGAACTTTCTGTGCCCCACCCTCTAGCAACGTAATATGCACAGAACAAGAGCTTAATCACATTTCACTCAGGGAGGGAATGAGGAACAAAAAGAGATTTATTTCCTTCCTTTCTCTCACGACAGTAATCATCAGGTCCGAATTGTCAGAAAAACACATTATAGTCAGCCCTAAGTTCAATTTGAGACCAAGTCAAGCCTTTGCAAAATGGAAAAATGAACATCTTATTAGACAAACATTTCAAACAGAGCTACACCTACTTTATATTGATAAAACACAGACATATGCGTAGTTATGATAAATTGTTCCCCTAAATGTTTAAATTTTCTAGTGGTTATTTTTGATGTCATGAGCCTGGCCTTTCCCTCACCTGGATTACAAACAGCGACAGATTAGGGCTGGACCAAGTTCTATTTGCTGGGCTGGCAGAGAGCATATTCATTTGCACATACACTTCCCAGAAGGGGGCTTGGAGGATCTAATTTATCTTCCTTTCTTCTGTATAGAGCGGCTATTTTCTCAATGGAATAATTAATAGTGCCAACAATATGCCAAAGATATAAAAATGGATACACGCATGCATTGTCACTTTTGAGATGTGATACTGTCTTGTCACTTGGAATGTGTGATGCAGACTCCTGTTTGGTTTATGTATTCCTTAATTTTTCTGGGTAAGTCCACTCTCTTTAGTGACTCTATATTCTACTTTGAAAATTCAATTTTATAAACATATTCTTAGAGGGACAACAGATTCTCCTATGGCTAGACATTATTTCCTAATGACGTGGAGGAAAACAAAACAAAGAAGCAGGTGCTTTTGTGTCATTTCCACATATTTAACTTTTTTTCTTATGTCTTTTCCAACCCATTCCATTTAACTTGATTCTAGGCACTTACAGAAATGGAAAAAAAAAAAAAAACCTTTTTTAAAAAGATCTCATTTTGTTTCACTGCTAACAAAAATATGCCAATGACAAGAAATTCACCGACAATTACGGTTAATCTTGGGGTTGATTTTCTCTATTATAGATTACATCGTCATCATAGACTGTGGGATTACATCAGTTGTTGGACTTTGAAGAGTCACAGTCTCTATATTTATTGGTCCACAAGATGCATCATGATAGTGTTGGGACCCTAAGGCGCATCTGAAAGTGAACTTTTGCTTAGGGAATACAGTCAGTGGTATTGTAGTAGTATTGTATGGTGACAGATGGTAGCTACAACTGTGGTAAGCACAGCCTAACCTTATATTAAGATGTTGGATCGCTATGTTGTACACCTGAAACTAATGTAACACTGTGTGTCAAATAGGCTAAAGAAATTTTTTTTAAATGAACTCTTGCTTCAACAACTACTTGGGGCCATGCAAATCTTCGCAATGGGAGGAACCTCCATCCACTGCTATACACATTTCAGGAATACTGGCACTTAGTAGATGTGCAATAAATATTTGCTGAATTTTTTTGATCCTTAAGCCTCATGTTGATTCAGTGCTAATTGGGGATATGATGACATAGGATCATTGATCGCTTCCACAACTCTAGCTGATATCAGGGTTCCTTAAACTTTCAGGAATAACAGACCCCTTTGACAATATGAGAGAAATTATACTGTCTGTCTCCAGTTAGCTCTGTGATATCCATATATGATGACTGAAATTTTGTTGACTAGAATTCTAAGAGAAAGGCAGTAACACTTTGTAGAGACTGATCTGAAATATACTTGAGATCTGGTTAAGCAGAAGCGGTATCTTTTATGACACAAGATTAATGCATCAAGTCTACCTAAAATTAACTAAGTATTTACAAACAGCTAATACAGTTTCCATATTCTTAACCAGGAAGAAATTTAGTCCGAACACATAAACTGAAATAAGTTATTGTTTTAATTGTTTATACCTTCTTAAAAAAATGTTTCCAACTTCTGGATATACAACCATAGACACCGAGTAGCAATGCAATAGTTTAAGATCTGTCTGTGCATCCTTTAGAATTCTCAATTTTCAGATGTTTGTAAGGAAATAGCCAGAATCTTAAATTTGCTATGCAGAGTTGTCTGTAGAGATGCAAATTTCACTTCTCTCTCTCTCTCTTTATATTCTTTTCTTTCTAAAAAAAAATTTTAAAACTGCAAAGTCATTTTGAATCATGCATTGCATGAAAATAGACTGTTTTAATACTTGAGATGGTTCATCTTTATTGTCTATGGCCCTTGCCTCCCACCCCAAATAAGCAAAAATAAAAAAAAAATCCTTCAGCTCACCGCCACATCTCTCCATATACCTTGACTTTTTTTTTTTTTTTTTTTTGAAGGAAGTAGAGGTCCTTCGTCTTAAATGTGGTTCAACGACATTTAAAACCAAAAATCTTGGTGAGTGACTACCGTGCTTCACGTGCTGGCCTTCACAAGGCCGGCGCTGTGTAGGTAAACTTGGGCCACGCCACCCCTACTGTGTCATAGGTTTAATCTGGACCCCATAATCTCAACTGTGATTATCCTCTTTGTTGTTTTCAAGGCTCCGAGTTCCCAGAAAAGTTGGAAGGCCGACTGAGCTTTATTTTCCAGCGAATATTGTTTTTGCTCTCTGTTGCTGAGTTGGGAGCACAGCTGTGCAAAGTAGTTTCAATGAACCAAGAGATGGTCACAGAATAACCAGCTCCGAACTTCACCCTGAGTTCACAAGGCGTGGGCTACAGATTGATAACGTGAACGCTTTCCCAGCCACCACACCAACACTTGCATGACTTTTTTTTTTTTTTTAAGATTTTATTTATTTATTTGACAGACAGAGATCACAAGTAGGCGGAGAGGCAGGCAGAGAGAGGGAGGAAGCAGGCTCCCTGCTGAGCAGAGAGCCCGATGCAGGGCTCGATCCCAGGACCCCGGGATCATGACCTGAGCCGAAGGCAGAGGCTTTAACCCACTGAGCCACCCAGGCAACTCCCCCGCCTTATTTTTTACTTGTAACTCTTTTAAGCTAAATCTGTGTCAGGTAGTATTGATTTAGGTTGATCTCAGGGGATTTTTTTCCCCCTGATTTTGCTCAACTTACACAGTAACGGACAGGAATGGCACCTAATTTCATTTTTCATACAGTAACTAGCATGTTATTTGCGTTTTAAAAATGAAATGGTAACAGTGGGAACAGAGCCTAAACTGCTAATTTAAACAGAACCGTAATGTTATCCTCGGGGGGGAAAAAAAAATAAAATAACAGCTTGATTTGGTAAAAGCATTGTTCTTAACAGTAAAAACAACAAAACGTCCTAAACCATACTCTACATACTTTAACATACCCTGAAATAACTTCCATTAATAATGAGTTTCAGTCTTATAGTCATAATTAAGTCTTCCTGGTAAATGCACTATTTAGGTGTCTTTTGATAGATTATCATAGGAGAAAAGGATCTGCCAACATTTCCAAACAAAATCTCCAATTATACAGTTCCAAGATAAACAAAATAGACTTTAAATTATTAAAAACTCTGGGCCACAACACCCAGCTTAGGAAAGAAATTCCTTTCAGAAGAAAAAGAAATAGTATAAACTCTTAGCTATTTTAAACAACTTCTAAATGGAAGAAGAAGACAGTGACTTTACCTTTCTAGAAGCGAGAGCAGATACTTCAAAATAATAACTCAAATATTAAGTGAGAGTAGTAATTTGAGTTATATAGTTGAATTAATAAATTATGACTGGGCTAACTTGGGACTAAAATTATTAATTGTTTAAAATAATTCACTTCCTGGTCTAGAAAATATCTTAATCTTGACCTAGAGAAAAGTCACTACTTAGTAATATCTTTGTTTAGTGGCTGAGAGGCACTCAGTTTCCATTGTAAAAGATACCCGTTTAAGTGGGTAATATCCAAATATATACCGATGCATCATTCAGATCTTACTTTTTCAAAGGCAGGGGCAAGAGAAACTGGTACCATATTTTAAATTTAATTATAAAATCAATTCTCAGGAATTCAAAATAGTGCCTAAGAAGCAGGCTGAGGACCAGATTTGGCCACTGAAAGCTGGGCGAAGCTCTTGCTGAAACACAAGAACAGAACAAGCACATTCGATCAGAGAGTGTGTCGGTCACAATCGTGGGACTTACACCCAGGGAAACCTGTCCTTAATTTATCCCGCCGTGTGTAGAATTGGCAAGGATCTCCAAACATCATTTACATACCATATGCCCTGAATTACCTAGGCACAATGGATGTGGACAAATATGATGTTTCAGGTCTGACTGTTTGCTTCCTTTTGCAAGTTTTGCAGCTTTCACTTAATTTTCCCCATTGCCACATAATTTAATGCAATATTGCATGTTGCCAAAGAATGTTTTGCTAAATCAATAAATAGTTCACTGTGCTTTGTGATTAGAAGAAGATGACCCTGAGGTAGGTGAGCAGGAGGTATTATTTTTCCTATGTAAGAATCAAATAAAGGCAATCAGCTCTTTATGCTTTGGACTCATTTTAACCTTTGTTTCCTTAATAAGCATATAAATATAAGGCATTCAACAATAAAACAGAATTCAGCTATTCTGGCTTCTCTTTAAGACATTTAAAATTGGTCACCAAGTTTTCATGTTTAAAAGGGATTCCTCAAAATAGACTCTATATTTGTTCCTCTTATAAATAAAAGGCATTATGATTGTCCTGTGCCTTGGTTTCCCTCTTCTCTCAGTAACAGTATTAATAAAAAGCCAGTAATATTTGTCCAGATTCTGAAGCCAAATTTAAGGTCAGGCTGATAAAAATGTATATTTAAACCAAAAAGATCAATAGCCTAAAAAAGGCTTGGAACAGAATTACGTACATATTTTTTGTTGTGTACTATAAATTTGACTGTATAAACTTCCAATTAAAAATGACATTCACACCATCATTTTTGATAGAATTTTGCACAGTAGGAATACTCATTAATGCAGGGTAATACAGTGTGATAAGCAGCTTAGACATCAAAATAGTAAAAAAAAAAAAAAATGCCAGTTGGTCTATTCTGTACATGAGTAAAATAAAACTTAAAAAAATTAAATACCTGAGGAATTAATTTAAAAGAACACTTATTGGCATACATATTTATATACATATATTTTAACTCTGTCAAATCAAGCACATCCATTCTCTGGTCAGTTTCTGTAGAGATCACAGTCCTAGTAACCACCCCCCCCCCAAAAAAAATCCATCCTACATTTGTTGATAAAACATGAAATGCACTGCTGTTTTTGAAACAGAATAAAATACAACTTAAATTATTTTACCCATCCTATAATTGCCCTTCCAAAAATTGTGTGTGTGTGTGTGTGTGTGTGTGTGTATGTCTATTTACCATTTAATATGAAGTATCTCAAATATCTGAGTTCTTTTCAGTGCTGGTAAAAGAGAAGTAAAAGCCCATCAGCTAAGTATGTGCATATGGGTCATTTCTTGATCTTTAACTGGAAAATACAAAGTGTTCATACATAATTCTCAACTGTATGTTAAAGTAACTGGCAAATGAGGTGTGTCCATACACTAGTAGAGAAATAAGTAAAAGGCAATGTAGTAATTTCAGAATACTATCAAATAATTTGCTTCCTTTAGGGGACAAGAAAAGAAAGAAGCTTCCACTTGAAGACCAGCAATGAAAGGGTTAACAGACATATGCTGTATAATTAGGAGATGCATTAATGATTATGAATAGTAAATGATTTGGTGCAAAGAAAAAAATTTTAGTCAAAGGGACATGTACCTATCTTACATGTTTATTAGTAACTGTATATAACTAGAGAATTCTGCTATTAAGAATCTTGCATTATTGGTGTAAATACTTCCAAGGGTACATCAAATTGTAATCTTTCATACGACATCCATCAAACCAGGCTGGAGATTTTGACAAACATTAAACACAGTAAGGAGGCAATTATGTATGCATGATTTAATCTGCAACTAATTAATATGCAAATTTATTCATATGTTAGTTACTAAATTAAAAATGCAAAGAAGCCCTTATGGTGATTCTCGAAATTTTGCACAAACAGAACATTTAAAATGTAAGAAAAATGAAGTTTTTTAGAAACCCATAACACACTTTTAGTGTCTCCAGAACCTGTTGCATTAAGAAGACTCAAAAATATGTGTTTAAATACTAGATAATAATTTAAAAGGTGTGCTAATTTTATGTGAGAATGTGGGAACAGAAAGGTTAATCAGAATTCTCTCGAACTCTTAAGAGATACACTCTAATTACCAGACAAATGGTATTCTATTTCTAAGCTTCCTTCCCTGCTTTTAGGGTTGTCAGAAGTTGGTCATCTTACTGATATCCTGCACAAATGGTTAGGGGAATAAATAGTATTTGAAAGCAACCAGAGATATTGAAAATTCTAAGGGAACTTTGAGAGACCATTTGGTGTTCACTACACATACAATTCACTCCTCAAGATGGCAACTCGCTCTTTTCGCCTTGGGGGAACAGCTCTTTGCAAACACAGAAATGGGAGGAAATTCTAGAGGGAGGCTAGAAATTCTCCCAAACTCTCTTCCAAATGAATCTTCAAAGAAAATAATGCGACTAACACAAGAGCAGCAACCTCCCCAAAAAGCAGAAGGTAATTTCATCCGAATTCAATCGGGCTGTTTTAGCCCTGCGTTTTCCAGACAGTCCAGAACTGATTTGAATCTTTGATGGGAGATGAGGGTTGTGCAGTAGTGATCATTTAAAAATATCTCTGGGTGTCTGCATACAAGGGAGTATCCAGTCAAGTGCATATATTATCCTTTGGCTCTGCTGCCTTCTGCAAGAGTCTGATTTCCCCAGGACTTCCTCGAGACCAGCAGCAGCAAAACTGTGTGGATCCCCTCTGCCCTGATCACCTTTCTCATCCCAAGTCCGGCGGCCCTGTATGCAGCTCCCGAAGCTGGCACTTGGAACAGCTGTACTGGTTCAAGAAATCAACACAACTCAACTGTATGAGGACGCACAGTAACAGCGTCTACGGCTCTTCCCGGGGCACTGAACTCTCACCCACGGTTTAAAAAAAAAAAAAAAAAAAAAATCGCCATCAGTCTCATTGCTGCCAAGTGACACACAAAAAGGAAGTTAACCATTGGCTGTTACTTGCATTCACAGTCTGACTCTGATCTCCCAGCTTCCCTTAGCCCATTCTGATGCCAAGCGGACTACAGCTTGCCCATTTCATTTCGACCACGGCAGCCAAAAAAAGCCCTGCCCCACCGTGCAACGACAAGCAGTCTGTTTTGATATTAGTACCTCAGTATGTGATATAAGAGAGTCAGATGTCCCCCAAACTATGTGCCCTCCCCTGAGGGACTCCGTCCTGGCCTTCCTTGGCCGAGGGATGGGGAGCGTGCCACAAATCCTTAGCTTTGAAAGCACAGGGGGAGGAAACACACCATCCGCAGGGCTCGGACAGAAATGGCGAGGAGAGACTCTTGTGGGGAAAGGATTCATGGCCTCCAATTCAGCACTCGCATCTAACTGGAAATATTAACTCATATTCTATTCACTCCCTGCCAGCCAGCATACATGAGCACAAACTGAATTACATAAGGAGTCTTTTTCTTATGTAATTAAATCTTAGGAGACGCTAGTAAGTAAACATCAGATTTTCTTTCTCCCTTTTTTTTTTTTCCTCCATAAAAGGAAGAGGAATTGGGGAGGGGGGGTCAGAAGAATGGAATTTTCCCCTTGATTCTCAGAGGGAGAGGAAGATGGGAGTAAAATCATCTCCCCTACTCCCTTGTCCTCGTCCCCCAACACATTCTGATTTCTTCGCTAAAGGCATAGAATCAGACTCTAACCTGGTTTAACCTCTCCATGTGCCCCGTCATGTTCTCATTCCCTCCAGCATTAACAGAGCAGGCCTTTTACGATTCCAAGGAGGCATCATCAGGTGAGGATCTCAATTTCTGGGCATTTCAGGAATCTGAGGGTAACCCAGGCCTCTTTAATTTTTACAGGTGACTCCATTTTTGTTGTGACCAGAACTGAACATAAAGCTTTTAAAAGCTTAAATGTACACATTTATGCATTCATTACACAGTGTTAAATCTAATTTGTTCTTTTTACTGTCACAGGAAGCACATGTTTAAAGCAATCTGTTTCCTCATGTGAATGCTTTCCTGTCTGTTTAAAAAAAATTGCGACACACTTTACCCTGAGTAACCAAGAGGTGATCATAAATATCCCTAAATAGCATTAAACAGATATGAAAGACATTAACACTTTCAGAATGCCAAAGTAGTATTAAAAAAAAAAAAAATTCTAACAGATGCTCCTAGGTCAAAAAGTGAAATGTGTGTTTCCTGAAAAAACACTCTCATCAGAATCATAAATGAACTGTGAGCGGAGAAGAGGTGTTGCTGAACAAACGGCGATCCTTTTGGGGAGGAACACAGCAATCCCCTGCCAAAGTGTACTTGCCATAAAAAGCCAAATTGAAATGGAAGTTTGATGAAAACCAATATCCTTTGTAATCCACAAGGTGGCAATGACTACAAATGAGGGGTGCCTCCACCGGATCTACCCGGGTTCCCAGAGAAAGACTCTGTCTCTGTGAACCCATGCCTCAGTCCTGTTCGGGGACATGAGGAATGGGTCCGGCCAGAAGGACCTTTCCCGGAGAGTCTAATGTGCTGCCTGGCTTTTCTGTCAATGAAAACTGGCTGGGAAAAGTCATTCGCTGTGGAACGCAGACAGCAGGCTCTCTCTCCCCCACCCCTTTTGGCAGATGTTTTTTTCTTTCGATGCAAGAGTTCACTAATCAGCCCTTATTAAAAAAAAAAAAAATTGTTTTAAGTTTCCCTTAGCTGACAAGCAAAAACAAGTTTTCTTTTATGAATTCAGCAATAGCCATGAGGGTATGGGCGGGGGAGAAGAAGAAGAAGAAAAAAAAAAAAAAAATCAAAAACCCCCACATTACAATGTGGCAAAGGCCAGAATCCAGCAATACTTTGACTTTACCTTAAAACATCTGTATAAATAGTCCTGTTTCATGTTAGAAATTTACCTCAACAGTCCTAAACAAATCGAACTCTGTTTTACTTTAGAAGCGAAAGAAAGTGCCACACGCTCCCACCTACTCAGCACATCTTCGTCTTGCCGGATGAAGCCAAATCCCCAGGCCTGACCTTTTCGCATGGGGACCAGAGCCAGTCCTACAAAGGTGGTTCATCACTCGGGGGGGCCCGCTTCTGACCAATTACAGTGGGACTGAGAGAGGATGTGAGGAGAAGCATGTATCTCCTTATCGCTCAGAGGCAGGGCTGATTCAGGCATAAACAAATTACTGGCAGAGGGAATCATATTATGAGGCGCTCTGTCATATTGGCCTGATGTCCCATTTCAAGAGAAAAAAGATGGAGTACATACTTGCAACACAAACTTGGTAGAGTGGTTAAGTCTAATGATTAAAACAGCTGACTAGGTGTCTTGGCCTGATAGAGACACTCCTACAAGGACAAAGATATACAAAAAGTGCTTGCAGGTTTTTGTAGTTTTGGGGAAAAAAAAAACAGTGAGCTCCATGAGGTAGAATTCTTCTACACGCAGCTGGGACCCCAGTCTTAGTTTCTGTTCAGCTGCTAACTACACCAGTAAGCTGTGTGTTCAATTTTTCCCAAGTGCTAGAAGAAAGGGTAGGTTACCTTGCGGCTGGTGTTAACATTGTGGGGGGGCTTATTATTATTGTCATTAGAGGTTATCATTTCTTAGATATTTACTATGTGTCAGGACCACACAGAACACATCACATATATTTTGTCATTTATTTATTTCTCCCAATATCCTTGGGGGAAATGCATATTTTCCTCATTTTTAAGGGAAGAATTCAAGGATATTACATCACGTGCCCAAGGCCATGTGGCTAGTAAGCAGCACAGCCAACAAAAAACCCAGTTGATTCCACGCTCCTAACCACTAGATCATACTGCCTCTGTTGCAGAAATGGTATATTGAATGGTCTAGTCTCCTTAAGGGGTCTGCCTGGGCAGAAGTTGTACATTATAAACAGTGAACACCTTAGAGGTACCGAGGGTCATTCTACAGTGAGATGAAACTTTTGAATATTTAATTTGTTCCAGAGAGGCAAATACTTGATATGTTGGATCAGGTTGTGGAGACCTTTTTGTTCTACTGAGGGTTCTGAATAGCCAATCGCAGGCAGCATAACATCCTGATTAAGGACAGAAAAGCCTTCAGACAGACTGCCAGGGTCTCAATCTCAGCTCTGCCATCTACTAGCTGTGTAACCTCAGGCAAGTGTCTCTACCCCTCTGTGTCTAGTTTCTTTAGCTATGAAGAGTAGGCTATCTCATCTCATAGGATTTTGTCAGCGTTAAAGTGATTTATTGGAGGCAAAGTGCTCAGTTCCTGGCTCAGGATAAGCACGGTGGTAAGGGTTTGTCCGGAGTGTATCAACCTCATCTCCTGAAGAAGGTGTTATTTATACCATGAAATAGGTTTGTGACCCAACCAGGGCAACGAGGTGATTAAGTAAAGATTATGGGACAATTAGTTAGGAAGATCTCTTGCTTTCTAGTGCAGTGTTATTTCCCAGTACCCCACTTTTATTACTATCATCATTCTTGGAAATCCCTTTCAAGGAAATATACAAGTCAGTGACTTTAACCTTTATGGGACCCCCCCTCAAAAAAAAGATGTAAAAAAGATCCTTACCCATTTCAAGGTGGTTACAAGTGGGTAAGGGGACTCAGCATCCCCAAATCGAGCCTGAAGGACAGTAAGCCCTGTGTTTCACTGCATGTATTGGTTTTTTGAACGCATGGCCTTCTCAAAAGGCCAGACTTCATGCTCTTTAAAATACTAAGGTCATCCCCAGCAGTTGGGGATGTGAGTGACAGAACACGGGGAACTTCCTTAAACAGGAAGGACCTCAGCGGTGAAGCTTCATGATTTAAATAAAGAGGACACTGAAGAGAAAGACCTATTCGGTGCTGCTCGTTGTGCTGAGTTTTTTGGTTAGTTGAACAATATGCTTTGAAAAAGTATAAAAGAAAAAAGAAACAACTGAATGAATGAAAACTTCTGAAAATGCTTTCTTCTCCCTCCCACCGGGACGCCCCCAGTTTGTTATCATAGGGTTCAGCTTAACAGCTAGGTTGTTGGTGGACTTTACTGAAGGGAAAACAAAACATCATTGTTTGTAGAATAATTACTTATTGGGATGTGAATTTCATAATTCCAACTCTATCTGCCCATAATAAAAATGCTGAATTCCATTTCTTTTGCCCAACCCTATCAATTAAGCTATAGATGATATGTACCAATGTGTTGTATATATCTAAAAATAAAATTCGTATCAAGACACTCTATGAAGAACCCACAGGTTTTGGCAATAAAATTTCACTCATGAATCATATGCCTTAGTATTAAATGGCAGAATTTGTACCTTTTTATGACAGAACAATACTTTCAAACAGTACAATAGTTACAGAAACAGACTGATTTTCTATTTAGCTTCGTGGCTTACAAATTTCAAACTGATTCAAAAAGTCTTAATTCCCAGGCCATGAACATTCTTTTAAAACCTCAGCTTCAGTGGTGAGGAGAAATGAGTTGACTACTACTGGACCCTGCGACCCATTTTATTTTTTATCTCCTGTGCTAACCTCTCAAGTTCTCAGACTTTCCTATGCTAAAGCTCGGGTTTTTATACGTGACTTATTACTGAATTATTTTGTACTCAGTTTCGTTTCATAATGAGCAAGCCAGAAAATATTATTGTACCCTAGGTTAATACACCTGAGCACTTGTGAAACAACTGATTTCCCCAAACAGGGTTCCTTTGAAAACGTTAACGCCAAGAAATCGGCCTCCTACTCGAAACTGCTTTCTCAAGACAGCTAATGATATACTCTACCAATCGGTACAAGGAAAACCATTACAGTGTTATTAGAAGTATAATCCAGGAGGCATATTTAGAATGATATAGGCTGGGGAGGAGGAGGCTGCTGTAGACAGACTCTTTCTCGGATGGTATCAAAATTGCTCCAAAACAGCATTTTTTCTTTTTAAGGAAAAAAAAAAATCCCTAGATGGTAACAGTAAGTGGGAACAGTGACAGTTTCTGTATGTGTGTGAGAAATATACCACAAGGGTCATTTTTCTGAGAACACTAAGTCTTTCTAATATGAGTCCATGTTTCACAAAGGAAATGCCTTTTAATCGACATCGTTGCAAACACTACTGACACACAGCAACACACCAAAACATTTCTTTACACTTTGCTACCAAGGGGGCTTTGCTAAGAAACGCCCTTCTTCTTCTTCTGTCCCACTGAACACTCAACTGAACCTTGTGACACTGCATACACGTACAGGTCCTCATCCGAATACTCTAGAAAAAAACGCTTATATATCAAGTCTCAACCTTCCTGGCGTTATTTAGGATTGATTAATTCCTCAGATGACAAAGTTAGGCTAAAAAAATGATCGTGGCTGTTGCCGCACGACTTGAATATAGGCCCCTAAAAGTGTTCTCTTCAAACTCGAATTTGCACATTCTTTCAGAATGGAAATCTGTGCTTCTCACCGACACTTAAAGCGTTTTCTCAACCTTGAAATCCTACAAAATGCAGACCCTTCTGCACTTCCTTAATTTCTCTGAAGAGGGAGTATAAGCTCAAGCAAAGCATAAAACTCACAGAGCTCTGTACCTATGGCACAGCAGCAACTACCAAAAAAAAAAAAAAAAAAAAAAAAAAAAACCGGAATCATTCACATGCTGCTGTTTTGAGATAAAATAATTGAGTATTTAAAACGACAAAATCTGCACTGCATTTCATAAAACCTCTTATTCTTTTTTAAAAAGAGCACACTCCACTACACAAATACACCCTGGGACAGATGAGATCAAGGCTGAGAATCTTATGCTATTGCGTGGAAATGCGACTTTATGTTCAGTTTAAGAATTCAGTGCAATTTATTTAAAAAACAAAACAAAGCAAGTGTCTGTCAACAGCCTGACAGAATTTAATCTGCCTTAAGAAAATACAACTTTGCTATTTTTGAAGAGACTCTTCATTCCTTTTAGGGTTATTGCCACATATTTTGAGAGACTCTTACTTAGTCCTCCAAGTTCTATCTGATTTTGATTTAGGACTTTCAAACAAAAACTTTACTATTGTTCGAAATCAGGACAACATACCTTGAAAACACAGAAACTGTCAGCGACTGGGGGGGGCTGGGCAGTGAGTAATATAGAGTTTCTATGTTAGAAAATAAAACGAATGGTTCAATCAGTGAAATACGGGAACTTTAAAAAATGGTTCCTGACCAAATATTGAGCCAAGCATCTATATTATTCCACAAACATAAAGTAAACGCACAGTCAAACCACACGCTGCAAAACAAGCTTGTATGATTTCAGAATGCATGCAAGCCTGTTACAATTCTCTCTCTAGGTAAGCCGCCTTACAGTAGCTTCTTGGATTTCTTAATAATTAAACCACTCAGACGGAGTCCAAGACTTCACACCAAAATACACTCTTCAGTGCGAGTGATAAAATAAGGTTCCAAATAACAGTTTCCTGAAATGTATTTCTCCTTTCTCAACAAATGAGGCCAGTTTTATACTAAATGCTATTGTTCCAGTTGTTGAAATCTTAGCAAAAGTCCTGATAAATCTTAGGAGGTGAGATATCAAAAAGTTGGTTAAAAAGATAAAAATACCCACGGGGGCAAGGGGGAATAGATATCAAGCATGCCACCTTAGAAGAGCTTGCTTGGTAGAATAATCAGACAAAGGGGGCCGGGAAGGCATCTCTATTGAGGAGGAAACTAGGTGGTTGTGTCTCATTCGGAGTGTTTGACACATATATCCTTTTCATTTGTAAAGATAATCCCAGAAGAGCTCACAAATATGCAAACCTTTCTTCTATAGTTGACTTTTGTGTTTTTCTTCTTCATTTCATTTCTTCCCACTTTATATTTAAAATATACACACCAGAAGTCATCCTTTTAAGGGGAACAGGAATAGGTTTCATAACAGAGAGGATGATAGAAAAGAGATTTCATTATTCCAAAATTCCAAACAAAAATACAGAAATCTTGTAGCAAACTCCTGAGAGATTGGAATGCCTAATGGTACATATGTTGTGTATTTGGATGAATCTCATAACGCTTATGAAATATTCTTAATAGACTAAGAACCCCCAATAAAAACTTTAAATATAGAGATTCTCCTGTATTTGTCTCATGACCAGCAATTCATAAAAAAACCATAATGTCCGTAGCCTCTAACTGTAATGGAGACAATAAGATTGGTTTTCAAAGAAAGAATGTATATGCTGAACTTCTGAAGCCTTTGGTTTAGTAAATTCAATATTAATTGTACAAAAATATATGTTCTCTGTGATGAACATCTTCTCAACTTTCAAGGTACTCCCCGGTGTCATGTGACCTATTCTGTGTAACACTTTTGTCCTGTTGGGGATGATTTAATTGCATTATACTTTATCTCTTTTCTGTCTATACATTTCTACAACTAGTAAGCCTAATTCTAATATCTGAACTTCATATTTCAATATCTTTAGTTGGAGAATGGGTACACTAAGTTTAAAGTTAACTATTGTGAGCTATCCAAAGATTTTAATGTAAACATCTATGGTTACACTTTTTCACAAAGGATCTACCCCTCCAGGAATGAAATTTGATGAGGCTCCTCATTTTATATCTTATCACATAACTGGTTACTCTAGAATTTCCTACAAAGGATGGTGTCCAGGTAGCTGACACTAAGTTCATTTTAAAATTAATATAAATTTTATTGTAACAAAAGCTATATTATCCCTCAAGTTAAAATTCTGCTGACATGTAATAGCATTACTGTGATTTATGATTAATTTCAAAGTGATGGGGAAATGATATATTTTAAGTACTGAAGTTTTCAGTCATATATAATTTCTGAGCCTTTAAAAGGGAAAAAAATGATTACCAACTTCTTTTTTACATTGTGATTTCCTCAAGTGTTTGAAAAAGAAAAATTTTTTTTCCAAAAGTATTTTAAGGTATGAACTCTACATCATTTTTGAAACCTTCGAATATGAAAGTTTTTTACATATTGTAAAAGACACAGGATACTTAATGCCATCAACATTACCCAACTTTTCCTGATATTCCTAATAATCTCTTCTGTAAAAGAAAGTCTCATTTAAACTTTAAGACTTTATTTTCTTTAAGCATTTTTCTGTTAAGAAAATCGGTAAAACCTGGTGTCTTATACACACTGAATTTTTATTTTTCAAGTCCTCCTAATGATGAACTAATCTCAAAGTTTCTTAGAGTGCCCAAATCTTATTTTAGAATCTTTACTATCATAGAGATTGTTGTCCTTAGGACCCATGTGTCCAAAATTATCTCTGACCACCTAATGCAAAGCTTGCCAGATCTATGTGATTTTGAAAACTATAAGCAAGCAAAGAAAAAACAACTGTAATGTAACATTAAAAAAAAAAAAAAAGACTTTACTGAAAAGTTCAGTTTGGAAAAATCCCTGGTGATAAGACATGCCATAAACTATTTCTAAGGATAAAACTTCTTATTTCTAGAGAAATCTAAAGTTCCAGGGATTCCAAATGGGGAAGACAGTGAGACTGTCATTGAAGTTTCAAAACTCAAGTTGGAAGTAAAGATAAATTCCACCCATGTTCGAAGTAGAATTGGTTGCTGTTGTTAACAGTTTCTGGTTAAATGTATGTCATTTCACATTCAAATTATAAGAAGATGGAGTTTTTCTGTGTTTCCATATTGGTGGGCCCAATAAAGTTCTCGAAAGACCCTATCTTTGTGCTTTTTAAGTATGTGTGGAAAAAAAATATTTTAGAACAGCACAATGTGAAAATTTTTTGCTTTGTAGATTTTAATGCCTCCATGTAAATTTCTAAGAATTATGGATCATTTTCCCCAAAAATGTGATTTAATGGGTGTATTTTTCTCCGCATGAGTTCAGGATTCAATATGCATGATGATGCGGCTATACAAAGACAAGAAATCTGCTGGAAAGAGCAGTAGAGTTGAAAAGTGTTAAGTTTGAGATCTAGGATTTAAAAGAGAAATCCAAGACACAGAAATCAGACTGGAAGTTCACGTGCAGATCCAAGAAATCAGACAGGTAGAAGGGATGCTGGTGTCAACAAACAACGAAGCTTTACTGTCCAACTCCCATCAAGAGATGGGGGCGACAAGAAGCTGGTCTGCGACGGAAAAGAACATGCTGCGATCTGAGCAGAGAAGAGGAAAATGTTCTGCAGTACTAAGCAGGGCTCTGGTGGGCAATTAGAGAGTTGTCATTTCGCACAGCCTTCCCTTTAAAGAGACATCACCCCAGCCCTAACTCCAGGCCTCGGCGGTCCAGGGGGCCAGACTTCCTCCCCTCCACTGCGCCTGTGCAAGGCGACCCCGCAGGATGGTCCTCCCGCCACCCCATCACTGTCACGCTTCCGCCGTGACTCCAGGTCTCTTCGAGGCAATGCACAGCACAAACACATTCAAGGATCCTGCCAGATCGATGGCATGATGTTGGGCCAGGCTTATGTTTCCTCTCTCCCACAGATGCTGCAGTATTTTGAAAAACGGGGCCAGGCGAGCCCCTTTGCTCTCATTTCCTGGGAAGATCCAGACTAATGGCGACAAAAGAGGTCCAGCCTCTGTCTTCCGGGAAAGCCACAAGTACTATCTGATTACAGATGTTACAGTTTAAATGTTCTTTGTTTTAGGTTAAGGACGAGAAAGGGCCCATGTCGGAAAGGAGGGGGGGGTGGAAAAGTGAGTTGACACAACAGATTGTGACAGATTTATTACTATTTATCACGGTAAATATGTATCGCAGAAAACATATAAATGTCTTTATCTAGTCGTAATCACTCCAAAGGAAACCTTTGATTAGCCCCAATTTCTTATTATTTGTAATAAAAGTATTCACACATACTGAAGCAAGTTTTAGGAAGTGTCTCTTGTCAGATTTACAGTCATCATTTTTATTTGAGCTTAAAAAAAGAATAAACATGGCAGAGGTCTAAAAATATGAAAATATGGGTCTACTGGGGCAAATGTGCTACAGTGACTATTGCAGACTCTTTAGATCAAATTAAAACATATATATTTTGTGTGGTGGTAAGGCATGTGGATCTTGTTGTAAATAATAAGCAATCCAATACATACAACAAACCTAATATAAACTAAGTTAAATTGTGATTAGAACAGAGCTGAGATTTTTTTTCCAAGTAGTAACAATAAATAGATGACTGGATTCTAAAATCGACCAAACTAAGTCATCCTTTTTTGCTTAAAAAAGAAAAAACAAATAAAAAATAACAAGGATAAAATTTCCATTTCAATTGAATTTTCCTCCTTGCCTTTCCAAAAACAGGCTCTATTTACAAAAATGTTCTTTCAGGACCATTAAAACATTTAGCCAAGATAAATTGTCTAAGAAGAGTAAATCCTGAACTGACCATCAAAAGCCAAAAATTAAATAATACAAATTAAATTTCCAATTCCAGATCTACTGGGAAGAAAGGAAAGATACTTTTATATTTCTAAACATCTGACAACACATCAACACCACACCAACTGTCTAAACAGCAAAGAAAAAACTATTTTCAGTGAAATTTTCTATAGGGAAAATTAGCTCTAAGGAAATACTTAAAAATTTACAATGAAGTAGGAGAAATTATTGTTGACAACGATTAAGCAGATAGATATGATCTAATGCCATACCAAAGCACTCCTTGGAAATTGTGTCGATTTCTGCATAATTTTAGCATTGGAAAAAACAAAGTTCATTTGATTCTGAGGCATAAATAAGGTTCTATAGCTTTAAGTTTTCCATGGCTTTTATGACACACAGCTATTCTATCATTTCAGAAGAGTCAAAGGTCCACTTACTGTATTTAATACTGTCCGTATTAGGTTCAGGCATGTTTAAAATGTAAACAGCTGTGAGGACTATATCATTTGAAGTTGTCATAAAAGCTATTAAAAGCTAAAGTTTCATCTACATTAAATCCACCACAAACTTCAAGCTTAAAATATGCTTATAAAAACCTGAGGGATATTAGTCAATTTCAATACAGCATAGAAATTTAAAGAATAAACCACTCGGCACATTTTTAAGTGACTTACTGGTAGTCCAAAGTGACTATTTTATACACCATTGGCAGTTTTATTTACACAATATTTTTCTATATTTATGGATAATTTTGTGATGCTTCTACAACATTACCAAGTCTATGATAATCAGCATACAAAATTTGTGTTTTTTTCCTGATAAAGACTCACTCTGATATATTCACTTAATAATTTTTTGGATGAGCTGAACTGAAATCAAGTCAAATACACAGGTGTTTGGGTTAATCTAATCTTAGCACATTTGCAAAACCTATTATTCTCCTAATTTATTAAAAATGAAGTAAAACTAATATGCGAGCATTGATTGGTAATATGTTTTCAGAAACCCAAATATCATTTTATTTCAGAGGAGAAGAACTTACAATAGGGCTCATTAGCATTCTTTTCAAAGAATACTAGTGCCCTACAGAGCACAGAATTAAATTAAATGAAATCAAAACTGTGTATCTATACCTGTATCTACCTCGAAGGAAGTTGTAAATTACAGAAGGAAGGAAGGAAGGAAGGAGAGAGGAACTCATATTTTTATTCTACGTAAGGAGGAAGCTCGTTAGGGAAAGACTGGTGCTAAACCAAATTAAACAAAACCATCTAGGAACTCAGATTTGAAAATATATGTAAGAATTGAAAATAAAGAGATCTTATTTAATTGTGATCACAACAGCCTTTTGCTACGTTGGAGACTGGAAGGACCTCAGCCGCGCCCGAGTCCAGCTCCAGGTATTAAAAAGACCCAGAATGCTCTTGGTTACAGATGTTTCCTCTGGTTGTCACCTGGTACTCCTGACACAAATGGCTACTGATGCGGCTACCTCTGAAGCTTTTATTCCGTCACCTCTCTAGAAAATAGAGACATTCTCTCTGCACTCTGGGCTGAAACCCATGTAAATTTTTCCTAAATCCTCTCCACAAATCTCCTTTCGCATGCAAATCCATAAATCATCATAATACCGACAAAGAATTTAACCAACAGATGAAACTAATACTCATTCTCTTGAAAGCTCTGTACAGGTAAAACTCCTCCAACTTCAGGCACCTTTTCAAGGCTCTCTTCACAGCTTAACCTGCCTAGTATCAACACAACCACCCAGCCTTCCAGGATATGCAATTAATCACTCCAACGCGGGTCAGGTGGCTGGACGTGCGGGTCGCTCCTACCCCCCAGCCACATTCTAGAGAAACCTACAGCTCTGGCGCCTAGCACATTGTCACCCCCCTCTCCCTCACATCAGTACGAAACAACAAAATAAACAATATGCAAAAGCAGAAACAAGCAGTACTTACTGAAGATGGCAAACCTGGAGGAACTTTTCGAACTTTCTTTGTCTGCACCTCTGAAAGAAAAGGAAGAGGGGCGGTGAGGTCCCCGCATGCCCATTTTCCTAACTAAAACAGATTACACCACGAAGCCATTTAGATTAGACCAGATTTTCTTAAGTCGTTACCTTAGCAAAATGTCAGTACCGCTATCGTATTTTATTCTGGCAGACATCAACTTCTGCCTTTTTCGTAAAAATCAAGATCTTTAACTTTTTTTAAGCTTTGATTTTTTTTTTAAGTTGCCTTATATGGGCAGCCAAGAGAAAACAAGAAATAAGCATACACCAAAATAGTTCTCTTGCTACTAGAAGTTGTTAACATACCCATCCAATGTACTACCGGGGAGGGGTGGTCACGAGCCTGACATTTGAGGAAAATTTTATGGTTTTGGAGGGTGGGGTGAGGGGAGGGCGAGAAGTGTGGTATTAAAAGAGAGAAGAAAGAAAAAGACGACTAATAATCACTCAGGCATTCAGACAGAGGAATACCTTACCCATGGCACTACTGTGAAGAGGCCTCCTTCGGGGGTTATTGCTAGAATACTGATAATACTGAGAGCCAGGTTTGGTGGGCGACAGGGTTCCTGGGGTGCCCATATCCATGTCACCTCCAAGGAGACTCTGCTAAAAGGTTAAAAAGGGAAAACAAACATGTAAGGTTAGTTTTTCCGCATTCACCACCCCCCAACTGATTGTTAGTACTTAAACCCAGGCAATAAACAAAACAGCATCTGGTAAAACTGCAACAATGACAAAACAACCAAACAAAAGGGAAAGCAATCTCAGAAGCCAGCCCAAAGTTTGTGATTCTTTTTTTTTTTTTTTTAATTCTTTGCTTTTGAGAGGAAGGTAGAAGAAGGTGATTCTCATTCAACAGTATTTTCATCTTAAGACAGCTCACATTTTAATTTTCTTTTTTTTTTTTTTTTTAAGAAGAGGGCATTTAGGTCAGACTCATGGTTTGGGGGTTTTTTATGTTTTTTTTTTTTTGTTTTTTGCTTGTTTGTTTCTAATCGACACTTGGGCTCCTCTCTGGGAACTGTCCCTGCCCTTCCTTCACAAGAACCCAAGAAGAATCTGATTTTTCGGACGCACGCACAGGGGGTGAGTGAAGAATGCTCCCGTCCACTGAGGACTCTGCCTCTCTCCATCGGCACAGCTCTACCCTCCGCGGATTTACACGGCACCCACAGAAGAGAAAATGCCAGCGGAGCCGGGCGTAAACTCAAAGCTCACACTAACTTCCAGAATCACAGAGATAGAGGCATTCTAAGCTACCAGGAACAAATTAAAGGACATTAGAATGCCCTCTTGAGGACTACTGGAAGCTAAAACACATCCCCACAGATTAAACATTTACCTGAGCCCTAGAGAACTTTCACACATCTCATGAACTTACCACAGGGTGATAAATGACTAAACTTTCGAAAAGGATGACACGCAGAAGATTCGATAATAATATTACAATGTCTAAAAACTACATAAAAACTTACCCATAATATATAAATCGCCTGATTATACTCTGCATTGAACACATTGTTCTTTTAATTAGTCTGATATGCAAGAAAACAAGTGTAGATACGACCATTTATATTAAGAACAAATTTACTGTTTAATAAAGAAATTTTAAAATTAAGTACTAAAAATCTAACTTTATCGTTACTTGTAATCAACTTTTACTGACTGAACTAATTACTGTCCTTGATAAAGTACAGAATGTGTTTTCCCTAATCTAAATTCTAATCACCATGTCACTCACAACAGACTTAGGGATGCTTCACTAACACACTATTCACATGCAAAATACTCTAAATAGGCCAATTATGACTCTGCCCCTGTTCCCTGGTTAACCCGCTGAGAACTGAAAAATTTCACAAGGCAGTCACCAACTAAAACAAAGAGTCCTTGTTTTAAATTAAGACAGTCTTTTTGATTCCTAAATAGCTCAACAAAGTGGCATGTCTTCTAGTGAAAGCAGTTGGTCAAATATGACCCATAAGCTGGAAAATCAAAAATTCAAACCTCCCCTTTCCAGGGCCATATAGCTAAATATCATAAAGAGAACCTCTCTATTCCAAGGGATTTTTGTGAGTGCTGGATGAGTAATATAAAAAGGACTAATCAGTTACTGACAAGCTTGCCTTCACTGATTCCAGTTTCAGACTTTTCCAAGGGAGGCATGACGAACGTTACTTTAAAATAAAACTTTGAGGATGAGATTTTAGGTTGGAGGCTCAATTTGAGCGAAAATCCATGGCGAGTCTCTCTGTGTTTGCCACATCGATACCAGATAAAGCCAGAGTATTTACCAGATAAAAACCTGACATCTGCACTTTCTCTTGCTGCCTCTTCCGAACTTAAGAAAGATATCCAAATGCTACCCAGGGACAAACTAAAATATAGAGCTCTTTGCAATAGTTTTCTACAAATCAGGAATCCAACAGCCTAACATCAAATGACTTATTATAGATGGCATTCAAGAATTTTAGAATCTGAACCTGATATTTCACTGTTGGTAAATCTTATTAACAAAATCTTTATTTAAGCCCAAGTTTTCTTTGAAATTTCCATCAAAAAAAGCTGTGAGTGATTTAAATCACAACCTCCTCACAGTCTGGGAAATTTACAAATAAGCCTTCCTTTCATGAGAAGAGGAGTGTGAAGATGACATTATTGAAAACTTTGTATTTTAGGCAGACATCACTCCTCATTCTTCATTTATCTTTTTCTCAAATAATACAAAATATTCAAACAAGGACTGAGCAGATATGTGGAAATGCTTGCTTGTCTCCTTAATGAGCTTAACCACTGCTTAATTCTTGTTGGTCCTGGTGGCAAAGGTTTCCGCTCCTAAGAAAGTAGATGCATTCAATAGGTCAACATAAAAATAAACAAGTTTGCTATACTGTGTTTTAGCAGCATTTCACAGCAGAGCTGTGAAAAATGGAAAATGATAACTAGGAGATCGCTCACTGGCTGTGGCTGACCTTACTGTTGTTAATTTAAAAGAAAATCATTTCACGAGCCAGTTGTGACTAAATCATGCACCCAACCCTTGCGTGTGCAGCCACATGAACTATGGACAGTGACCGAGAACTAAGACCAGATAGCACTTCCACACATGAAAAAGGCTCACGCTAATCTTTTTTTCTCCCCCCCCTTTTTTTTTTCACAAAGCACATTCCTGTTTCTTTCTTTTTAGACCTGTTTGTTCCTTTTTCTTTTTCTCTCAGACAATAGAATCACTCTTCTAAAGCAACAAAAATAATCATTTCCTCATACTTAAGGGGGCCCTAATCACCCCCCTAGGGAAAATTAAGATAAAAATATATGTGTTCCTATTGTAGAGTATACTTGTAAAATGAACAATAACCATTTACTATTGTTTGGCCTTTACGTCACGCGTTTAACCCTCTTTAGCAAGGATAAAGAGAAAAAAATTTCCACTGGCTAAAAACCCGAGTTTATGAACTTAGAAAGTTAATGGCATTCCATTTAATAAGGTAAATTGAATATGGCACAAAATGGATAAGGCATTCATTTACATATGAATTCACCTGCAGGAGTGTGTGTGTGTGTGTGTATATATATATACATATATATATATATGTATATATATATATATATATATGGAGAGACAGAGAGAGAGAGAGAGACAGAGGCGCAAATTTTCACTTAATAAAAGTTGTTTGGAAGCTAAAGCCTACGTTCAAAATGGGCCAGCTCGTCTTTGCCTTAAATAAGACTGTAAAGGTTTCAGGGTTTCCGCATTGCGCAAGCTCATGCTCTGTGGTTATGCTGGGTCCCAGTACAGAGCTGCCCAAGTCCGCCAGGAAACACTGGAAGCAAGATGTGGCATCTCGCACAGCTAACCTGTAAATCTTAAACCCAGAGTTTAGCATTTTTTTTTAACTGTCTGCACCGTGATGTGATGAGCCTTTCCCCTTTTTCACTCCTTATTTTCTTCCAAAGACAAACAATCTTAAGACTTAAAATACCCTAACCAAAAAATAGAACCTGTTGACTCTATTAACTGGGTTTAAGTATCTTGGGGTCCACCACCCCCACCCCCGACAACCAACCCTTCAGCACCAAGTCCCACCAGAGTCCTTCAAATGCCAAATGCAGAACTCTCTATGAGGGTCCCTTTCTATTAAATTTTTTTGTTTGTCTTACATCAGATCTGGGTCTCAGTCTAACACATTCTCAACCCCTGCCCCAATTCCTTCAGGGCGGTGGTGGGGGGCAGGAAGCTTTTTAACATCCTTGATCAACCATTGAAGTTCTCTTATGCAACCAAGAATGCAAACCATGAATTAAACTTGAGTAACAGAAAAGCAGCATATATCTCAAATTAGATTTATAACTGAATGGTAATCAAAAATAGAACTCACTGCTTCGAGCTTAAATTATCAACTTTTTTCTTGTTAAACTAAAATCATCTTGCTCTGAACTATTATTTCATTTCAGTCAGCACTTTAGATGTAATGGGTGGGTGGTACTTTTCTAAAAAGGAAGATTATATTTACCCTTAATTATAGATATGAGTGAGATCAGAGTACGATGAATGCTGCTTTTTGGCTTATAATTAATTCATCTAATAGGTGAATGACCTTGAATTTCAGAGTTGGGATCTGGGGTGTGGGGCGGGGGGAAGAAGTAGGAGAAAAAAATTATCTGTGGGGAAAAGCAAATGTGCCCCTGGTTTCTTAGAGCTTTCTCTGATTTTGCGTCATTCCCACTACGTTGTGATCCGGTATCAGACACAACATCTTGGGGGGATGTTGTAGAACAGAGAAAAGCAGTCTCAGATGAAACCAGATTAAGCTCCTTTTCTGAACTATTGCCAAATGCTTGTGAGTCTAATTCATGTTTGGGTATTCTAGTACTCACACAGCTGCAATTCCATTCTTTCATCACAAACCTAAGTGATGTATAGTGGCTTTGTATGGCGAACTGACTCTATAAAGCCAGGAATTTTGGAAGGCTTTATGTTAATAATGGAAATAAAATTCTGAACTACCATAAAACTTATGAATGCTGCATATCTGTATGGATACCTAATCGACTTTGCAGTACTAAGTGCAAAATACACATCGAGCAAAATTACCAATTATATTTGTTTAAATCACATTTTTTTTTTAAATCACAATTGAGGTCATTTCTACTTAGTGAATTCTGCACAGAATCGGGTTTTCAAAGACACTGCTGAATAAGATTTCTAACAGCCATGGGGAAGTTTTTGCAAATCCCTATCGAATAGCTGCTGCTGAATTTGCCATTTTGACCACAGAAGGGCCATTGCTGACTTACTGTAGTAGCAGGAGGGGGCGATAATTTTGCTGCTGTTGGCACTTACTCTGCAACCCAGAATATATCTCACACCAAAGGGCAATGAAGAACACAATATTTCCACCTGTCCAGTTTTGAACTTCAAAGCTCAAAACTGAAGGTCAGTCTTTGGACAGTCTCTTTTCCCAATAGCTGAATGTCTAGGAATGCACCTTTATAGTTTATTTTGAGTTCTGTTTTATACTTGGTTTCCACAAAAAAGAACTCTGGAAACTCAGATAAGATGGCAAGGGTAACTTTCATAATCCGGGACTTAACAGATTGTGCTGCAGAGAAATGTAAATTATTGAAATTATCATTTAGCAAAGATTTTCTTTTAGGGACTTTCGGTCAAAGCTTTTTATTTCTAGTCTGAATGTGTAGTGCACATCGTATCAAGTCAGAAGTAGAATCTAAACCACTTGAGGAAAGAGGGAGGGCTGGGAGGTCAGGTCACACTGAACCCTAGCTCAGTGGCTGGAGTTACTAATGTAAGTGCTCTAAGTCCTATTTTCCTCCTCTGTAAAAACAAAGTAATGCGAGCTCTATTACAGGGTTATCAGGAGGATGAAACAACAATGTAAAATGTCCAGCAGAGCTGGTGTCTAGCACACAGTTACCCTCCTTCCCATGACCCTCTAATTCAAAGTCTTATATTACAAACCACTGATGACTATTTAAAAGTTTCCTCAAAAGCTGAGCATGATTCACTGGCAGTGGGATCATCTACTCTACTTCGAGATTAAAAGTATACATTGAGATAATAATTTTGAAAAGTCATCATAAAAAACTGAAAAAGAGCTACATTTGCAGGCCTACATAAACCGTGATGATTGCCCCATGGCCTAGAACTACACTGGCAACAAGAGATGGCTGGTCTTGAGACATATTGAAGAAAGACACTGGCCAACAATCGATCTAGATGATTTCAGCTCGTAGCCATCTTCCTGAACTGCCACAAGGATTATTTCAATGGCTCATCTAATTTCGTGTTCACAAGCGTAAGCACCTGCTATGCTTAATTCTACTACACGTGAGACCAAAACTAGGCACGCTATGTATCGTACAACTAGATATTTAAAAATAAGACGTGCATTTGATAACATTTTATTAGTGATGTGATGCCAAATAAACTCAAATTCTTATTCCTACATTAGCCACTGATAAATAGCTCAAACGAGTTCAGTATTTTCTCTTTGCAAGGCCAACTACAGGCGTTTCATGAATATTATGTGGTATTTATCAAGTACTATTTTAAAAAAAATATGTGTTCCCCATGACATGACAAAGCACACATGCGGGCACGTCACAGTTTTGGCTGGGAATTTGCATAACCTCCAAAACATTTGATTGACCTTGGACAAAATGATTTATTTTTGTAGTGATTATATTTCACCATACATTAAAAATTCAAGTATATTGTCTTTTCCTATAAAGAAACACAACACCTTATATTGAAATGTTATAATGTGATCCAAAGGTTGCCATGGTAACTATTACTTAATGTATAGCAGAGTAATAGCCAAGTAAAAACTCATGCATTTTGATATGGAAATTACAACTGCCCAAGGGTTGGCAAGGTTTATGCATTCACCTATTTGCCTCTCAAAAAAAAAAACCCAAAAAACAAAAAACCAACACTACAACAAACAACATTTACTGTATACAATACAGTGAGGAGGTCTTTCAGTGGTTTCTGAAAATCCATTCTGAAATCCCAAGTCATCTATTACATATTAAAAAGGGGATTTTTATTTGTTAGTGAGAAGGTAGGAATTCAGCAAAAGAAAAACAGGAAAGCAATCAGGATCCTACCATAAAAATGGATTCGAAGAAATCTTAGATAAACAATATAGAATTTAAGATAACTACCTCCTTTTCAGTTTATGCTCCTTCTCAGTTCAGGAAGTTTATTTAATATATAATTTGATAAATGTGCTATAATCACTACTTGCCTTAAAATGTTTCTCTTTAGTAATTTTGTTCCAAAGTAAAAATAGAACAATTTGAATAAGACCTGTTAACATACTAGGGAATTAACATCACTTCTCCTATAAATATAAACACGTGGCCGTAATAAACATGCCGACTTTAAAGTATATTTGGCCAGGTTGCTATTTTAGTAAAATAAAGCAGTATCAAAATGTCACATCTCAGTCTTCTTCATATTGGGTGGGGAAGGTTCCATTTCAAGGTTGTTGTAAATGCCTTCCTCTCTAGTAAGGATTTATAAAAACATTTTTATTTTGAGACTGTCCTCGTGGAGGACAGGATCCGGGATCTCTGTCTGCTTACCCAGCACCCCGCATGGCTTCTCAATTAAAGTCTAACAGCCAACGTACAAGATTTACTAAAATAAGGTATCCTGATAACTTTCTGAACTTGTACATAAGGTGATAAGCCTACCACATGACGTGAGGAAATTGAGGTTATCCGGAGAAGCAGTGAATGCCTGATGGAACTTTCAAATCATCATGAACTACTTTACGTTCTGACTATCCTTCCAAAGCTGGGCACGCACAGCCTCCTCCTTGAAGTGGGCTGGCTCTCAATGTGCGTTCACAGCTTAGCTCCCAAAGAGCTCTCTTGAGGACATAGCTTATCGAGAATATGTGGCGGGGAAGGCCAAACGAGTTTATATGCTGGTTAAAAGGAAAAATGGCTTATTCATAGTTCACCTCCCTACTGTGCCCGGCCCAGAGACCCACCATGGCAAACACTAAATATGAAATGAATGCAGAACTATCGCGATTAATCAAACTGGGGACTTGAACGGCTCTTCTGCTGGGTTGGGGTCTTTTTTGTTTTGTTTTGTGTTTTTCTGGCATAGATGTATTCCATTAGTCCTTCCAATTACTGTTGCTGCTGCAAATAATAAGAGTAGTAGTAGCAGAGGAAGGGGGAGCAGGAACGTGCAGTGAGACCAGTGATAAAGGTAGAGCCATGAGATCTGAGTGCCTGCGGAGAACCGAGCACAGCAGCAGATCCCTTCCCTACCACCAAGGCAGAAGATCTGACCATCACCAGGCTCACGGGGACATTCAGAGTGAGCACGTGGCCTGGCCGATAGCAGACAAGGAGCTGGCAAGCCACACAACCAGGATTGTTGTAAATACCCAGGCTTGGCCTCCACCCCCCCAGGCCCCCTCCCTCTATTCTGTGCACTTGGGTTTTCTTGCCCTCGCCCTGACCATTTGGAGGAGTAAATCTGTTTCTCTGCAGTTCATCTCAACACCAAAAGCTCCTCTCATCATACCCCAAAGGACCCTCTAACCAGTAGATGAGGACAGGCCCCGGGTGTGAGTACCACTCTTACCCTGGATAACCTTGCGCAGTCTGTCTAACCTCCAAAGGCCTGAGGCTCCTTGTCCAGGGAGAAGTGACGTTACTATTCCTACCCAGTGTGAGAACTGACCTAAATAATATAAAGTGCTTAGCAAAGTTCCTAGCACTTGCTCAGTCTTGGTTCACTGAGGAGTATTATTACATATGCCGTATACATAAAATACATTACTATAAATTAATATAATATACATTATATAACATCATTAGTCAGAACGTAACATGATTTATTATCGGATATCAGTAATGCATGGGCATATGATACACACGTTTGAAACGAGCCAAGGAAGTGTTAGGCTGTAAAACACCAAGCCCTCTTGAACAACAGAAATCTCAGTTCTTGAGTCTGAAACTTCTGCTGCTCTTGCTTCTGCTCTCTGCGGCCCCTGAGCATTCATTTTTCTTTTTGTATTAGTATTTTATATCATTATTTATTTTTTAAGTTTTTATTTTAATTCCAGTACAGCTAACATTCGGTGTTATATCAGCTTCAGGTCTACAACAGAGTGATTCAACCCTTCCATACATCACCCCGTGCCCATGCCAACGAGCGCCCTCCTTCGTCACCATCCACTACTTCATCTTGCCATTCATGTCAGACCCTGATTTCCACAGTGTGGTCAACTGTCTTCTCCAATCAAGTTCAAATTCCCCCCCCTTTTTTTTTTTTAGTTTCTGATTTTGCTGTTATTTCTTTCGGCCCCCAACCTTCTCACGTTCCAGTATGCTTCCTTCTAGACTTTTCCTTCTATTGCATCCGAAAACATTCATCTGCAGTAACATTTCTCATCTTGTGTGGCGAGTGTTCGTGCATCTGATTTCTCCCTTCTAGTCTGGGGTTCCTCCAGGGCGGAAAGTGAGCCTCAATCGTCCTTGCAGTCCTGGCATCTAGCACAGTAGGTCTAGTCACAGTGTATTTTCAATAAATGCCAACTGCTTTAATTAGTTAATTCATAAATTCATTGCTGACGATGCCCACACGATTACAGTGTTTTCTGTCATGAAGATAACATCCCATTTCTATCCCAGCGGATACATAACTCCTACACTTGTATATTCAGTCTTGCCCTTAGTCTTCCTCCTGTGCCTCTGGAGTGGTGTTTCAAAACACCGCCTCCTGAATGCTTCACAAAGAAACTACAATTTAATCCTGAATATGTGAAAGACTCGACACACCTTTCCCACAAAACTTCTGCTGTTTCCTAATTATTCTCTCAGCCCTTTAAAATAAATTAGAAGAGTCAGAATTTGTAAAGTCTAGGAAGAAATTAGCTGTATGTTTGTCTGAACGCACACATGATGGTTGACATTTGGCTAAAAAATGGTTGGCCTTCCCCGAATATGTTGTTTTCCAATATTTTTATCACTCATCCAGCTCGGGTAATGCAGGCTCTACCTGGAACAAAGAGACTCAGTGACACCACACACCTCCAGGAGAAAAGACACTGCAGGAAAGAGAATGGAAGACATAGTGAGGAACAGAGGGAAGGACTGTGGAGAGTTCTGAAGAAGATGGTCACCCTGGGGAGCATAGTTTACAAAACAGACTGGTAGAACTTGAATTGGCTGGCTGAGAAATTGTCCTCCTTACTAGGTAGCAAGGAGGTCTTGACATGATATTTAGCCCTGGGATTCTAATTTCTTAACTATGGATAACTGGCTGGGTCAGAAAGGTTCAAAAGACTGTTTCGTGGACTTCTGGTCACAGAAATGGCCATAGGAGCCTGGAGACAGACATAACATACTCAAGACAATGACTTAGGAATTGAGTTTCAACACAATAAAAAACTGGGGTAGACTTCTTCACAGGAAATGATATGGCCTAAACTTAGACTAGTCATGCACCAATTTATCTGAACTCAGTCTGACTTGGCTACCACTCCCAGAACACCACCACTAAATACTAAGAACATTATTCTAAGACAGAGGTCATTAAATACCTTCTCAATGGGCCAGATAGTAAGTGTTTTAGTCTTTATCAGCCATCTGATCTCTGTTTCAACTACTCAACTCTGCTGTTGTGGTACTAAGTCAGCCATGCATATTATGTAAATGAACAGGTGAGGCTGTGTTCCAATAAAACTTTATTTATAAGAATGGCTGTGGGCTGGAGTTTGCTCTAGGCCATAGTTTGCTGACCCATTTTCTAAGATGAAGGCATAGTGTTTCTTAGGACACATATTCAAAATTCAATTATCTTGCCATGGTGGACATGTCATAAAATTTTCTGGATGTGATCATCACCCCTTACTCTCCCTGCCTGTCACCCCAGCCCTACCAGAATGTTCATATACTGCTCTCAGAATTTAGGCTTCTTAAGCCCTGAGCTTCCCCTGTTCTCTCAACAGAACAACCTTCAGAGCTTGCAAATATACTCACCCCCCACAAACCCCTACCTCACAGCCAATTTGGCTTTCATCCACCTCTCAGGCTTCTCATTCCTCATGCACATATCTGGCACTCACTAGGCATCGAGAACCTACTGTGAACCAGCCACCCTTCTAGGCCCTGGAGATACAGAACCTCCTCATCCATATCCTCCCCTAGGCTTGGCTTCAGTACACTGAGAGACACATGGCATCTGGGCTTCCTCCTACTGTCTTCTCTCTCAGGATCTCCTCTCAAGCCACTGCCGACTTCAGAGCTGCAGCCTTGACCTGCACAGCAGGCCCATGTACACAGTGACATGCCCCTTCTTTTGAAACTCCATTCAGAACACACTCGTTCTGTGAAATCTTTCATAGGTAGTACCCAGTGTCCAATCTTCCAGTTTACTCAATATTTGTACAAATATTTTATTTTTTTAGAGATTTATTTATTTTTATTTTAGAGAGGGGTGGGAAAGGACAGAAAGAGAGGGAGAGAAGTCATAAGCAGACTCTGTGCTTGGCACAGAGCCCAACAAGAGACTCATATTATGACCCAGTGATCGTGACCTGAGTCGAAACCAACTGCATCACCCAGACACCCCTTCACACACATATTTTATAAGCAGCCTTTGATCTTTATGGGAAAGATGGTATTTTAACAATAAGCAACCAACTGGCTTCACAGAGCTAGGAACGGATTACAAGTTTTAACTTTCCTGATAGTAGTTGTAGAGCATTTATACCCATCTATATGCTATTTTCTCTCCAAGGATGTAGGACAGGCATATATTTTGTTATGTGTTCTCATATTCCTCATTATAAATATATTTAGATATTCAGCACGTGACACTGACTGCCTGAACTAGTTCACAAGACAGTTTAACAAAAATCAGAAAAGGATTCAGATTCGGCAGCACAGAAACACCAGAATACCCTCATATATCAATTTTCAAAGGAATCGATTATTTTAATCTTTTCACACAAATATTTTGCCGAAAAGTACTTGTATAAAATTAATCTGATGATTCAAAATTAAATTAGACTTTTAATGCAAATCCAAACAAAATGCAAAACAGGGAAAAAAATGGGTGGGAAAGGAAGAACACAGAATCCTGAAATGATTCTAAATTTTATCGGGAAAAGTATTGCATGATAATTATAGCTAAGAAAATTTTTACAAAGAAACGAGTTAAGAAAATCTACTACATATACATATACATATACATATACATATACATATACATATACATATACATACTTTAAGCAAAGTAAATTAAAACAATATAGTACTGCCAGACAGGACAGACATAGCAATGGAAAGGTGTATAGAGAGATTTATGATAAAGCTGTCTTTTAAAAATCGATGAGGAAACAAGGAATTATTCAATAAGCAGTACCAGAAGTTTGCTCAGAATTTGAAGAAAAAAACTTAGTTAAGTCTTTGCTTCAGACTTTACACCAAAATGTATTTAAATGGTTAAAACATAAAGCCAAGGAAATCAACATAAGCAAATAAATTCTCTTTTAATTTTAAAATAGAGAAGACTTTGTCTATGACATCAGATGCAGAAAAATTAAAGGAACATATTAAAACCTATGACTACATAATTGTTTTTTAAAACATTACGCAAACTACAAAGAGTTCAGAAAAATCCTTGCAATAAATAATTCAAAGGAAAGATAAATACCCTTAACAAATAAAAAGCTCTTTAGATTGCAATAAAAAATCACGAACCATTCCTTTATAGAAAGAATAAATTTGAAATTTGGCAATAAATATATGAAAAGACATTTGGCAAGTGACAATGAGACAAATTTTCAGCTGCCAGGGAGGAAGTTCACTTTCATATATAGCTAATAAGAATGTAAACTGGTTAAAAACTCTCTGGAAGGCAATTTAAAATGTACATCAAAATTTTAAAAGCACATGACTTTGAAATTTCAATTTTAGAATTTTACCCAAAGGATAAAATTGGACAAGTATATAAAAATATATGTGCAAAGATGTCCATGGCAACTTTGTGTTTATGAAAATTTAGAAAATTCTAGCAGTAGTTTTGCTAAATAAATGAATAAGTATGAAATGATGTGGTAAATTTACATTTAAGGAAAAAAAAAGTTTTTAAAAAATGTGGCACCCACGGGATATGATCAATTATTCCAAAAAGTATCCACTGGTTTAAAAATTCTCTAACAATTCCTCCATAATTGCTTAGTCAAATCATGGTGTTTTATTAGAATATTTTTTATTTTGGCAAATTCCATTGCTTACATTTATTATAAGTAACAATCTTGAATAACTTCACGGAGTAGAGTTCTGCAAGATAATTTTAGACAGCAGGAAGGGCAGAATGAAGATTATATTCATTTCAGAAACATTTCTTGAACTTCGTTTATAGCAAGATAAAGAATAATCTGATGATATTTGTGAGTGCATAGCCCAGGTGGCAGCTGCTACAGGGGTTTAATCAGATATCTGAGATCTTTCTATAGAAAAATACTAAAAACAAACCTTTCAATGGCAATGTAAAAGGGACAAAACCACTTGGCCAATTTTTTACAGGATGAGAGGTAAACTGATTTTCTTTTTAGTTTCCGTATGTCATCTGTGTCATTATTTATAATTCACTAAACAAAAAAATTTATAAGTACATTCCAGTCTCAAGACTCTCCTGAGTAAGGACTATTTTAGCTTCGTAAAGAAGGAGACGAAGTCCCAGAGGCGGCAAAACCACACAGAAGAGGGCTAATTCGTATTAGCAAATACGTAGACTCTCCCACTCTCCTTTTGCAGCCTCCTTCCTGCATTTACCTAAACAATTTCCTCCCCAAGTGCTGGCCAAGTGCATGGCGTGAGAACATCTCAGCACTCGAATAATCCACTCCATAAAGCATGGCGGCCAAGCCTGGTGGTGATGCTGCTTTTTTCTCAGACACCCAACACTGGCTACGGCCCCCCAAAGCAACAGCTGACCTTTCATTTCACAGGGTGCCCATCAGTCCGACACAGGCTCGGAGACACAAACAGATGGAAGGTCTGAGCTTTTCTAGGTGGGAAGTATTACTTCCCAAAATTGTTTTTTTTTTTTTAAATTTGGGCATGTACGCATCGGGCTCTCTGCTCAGCGGGGAGCCTGCTTCCCTCTCTCTCTCTCTCTGCCTGCCTCTCTGTCTACTTGTGATCTCTGTCTGTCAAATAAATAAATAAAAATCTAAAAAAAAAAAAATGGGCATGTAGATGAGACTTCTTTGTTTTATATTTCTAAATCTCAGGCAAACTCAAAGAAGCAAGTGCTTTATAGGAAGGGCTTAAAATCCTTTAACAACAATACTCGCCTGATTTGTTATCTGGCTTTTGTTTTTCCAGCAAGGATGGACATTCATTCATTCATTCATTCATTCATTTCTGTCCAGCGACAGGTCCACAGTCCCTTGCCCTCAATTCTGATTTCCCAAAAGCTCTGAATGCTTTCTGTAGTTTTGTGACAAGCCTAACCTGAACTGATGTGAAGGTATCTATACTCTTTTTTTTTTTTTAATCCCACTGGGTATGACTACTCACATGCTTGTTACATCTACTGCTGGAGGCTGCATCCAACCCTATGGTGGGACTTACGCAGTACACGTTACATGCACCATGTTAACTTCCTAAAGTGCAAAGAATTCCTGAATTCTAAAACATCTATGACACTGAGGTTCTGACTGAGGAACTGTGGCCTCTGAAAGTTCTTGTCCAAAAGAGTGCTTAAGGTACGATTTGAAAGAATATTGACTACGACAGCCAGATTTTAATTACTTCTGGGGATGTTGTCAACACCTAAACCTTTGTTAAGGTAAAACTGGGTTTCAATTCCCTTAGAATACTCACACCTAGGTTGCTCAAGTTAAGCTCGTGTATTTGAACATGTCCAATTTATTCACATCTAGTAGATCTCCTAGTAAATCACAGGGAGGCAGTGGAGACCTTGACATGTTGTTTGCCAGACTGTAGCTTAACTTCTCCTGGAGAACATTCTCATATTCAGAACTGCTCATCACAGCTATGAACATTTTTCGTTGTTTGATCTATACACTACATAATGGCTGTTTAATTTTTTAAAATTATTTATTTATTTATTTGTCATTTTAATTTATTTATTTAGGAAGAGAGAGCACATGAGCGCAAGCAGGGGGAGCTGCAGAGGGAGAAGCAGGCTCCCCACTGAGCAGGAGCGGGATGGGGGGCTCAATCCCAGAAACCTGGGATTCATGACCTGAGCCAAAGGCAGACGCTTAGACAACTGAGCCATGAAGGAAGGCATTCTTGGCTGCTTAATGTTCACTGTTGTTTGGAGAAAAAAGTTTCATGTATCCAAAATAATCTTCAATCATTCAAGTTTCCCCCGTGTATTAAAGACAAAGATCCACTTCCTTCAGGTGCACTAGGATCTTAGCTCTGAAGTAGGTGGTCCACACTGCCAGGGACAGAACAGCCGTGTGTGTGTGTGTGTGTGTGTGTGTGTGTGTGTGTCTGTGTGTGTGTCTGTGTGTGTGTGTGTGTGTGTGTGTGTGTGTGAGAGAGAGAGAGATTATGGACATTTGCGTATATACATATTTGTATTTATTTACTTATTTGTATACTATCCCCCATTCAAACACCTACAAACTGATCTGCCATCTTCCCTCCTTCTGCCAACATAGACAACACTCTTGCCACTTCCATTCCCTTGCCTGAAATGCTAAGACTGGCTAAAGGACTTGAGGAAATTATGAGGTACCAAGAACAACTCAGTTCAGTCAAATTTCCTATTCCTACTGTTTTGTGGCACCTTCACCAGCGCACCCAGGGGTACAAAGCACGTCTTTGGAAAACATGTACAATTCACAAGATTCTTCCTTCAGGAAACATCATTATCATATTCCAAGAACCATTCTAAGCGTCGGTGATAAATCACACAGCACAACACAGTAAGTTTATGGATGTCAAGAAAGCCTGAACAAATCAACAAATCAGCAGAGTAGGCTAGAAACACTTGCCTCCTCTAGTAAACGGAATTAGATTTACAAGGCAGCCTATAAGTTCAGTCAAAAGAAAGAATGTCCAATACAAGGAGAAGCTGTAAAAATATGCAAAAAGAATGAATTATAGATGATTAGACTCCAGATGAGATTTAATAAGGAGAAGAAACTTCATTAATTTTTCTTGAGTATTTTGTAACCTCCAGGGACATAATCATCAATAGTACCTCTAAAGCAACAGGTGAGAGATGATGGGCAACTTCATGAGAAAAGGAGTAGGATTGTAGAGGATGAATTCACTAATTAATCTAAGTATCACAAAAAGACGATGATCAGATATTATGTGTCTCTTGATGGGAAGCAAAATGATATATACAAGATAATCCATGAAAAAAAAAATGGAACCCACACCTTATGAGTCCTAGGATCCAACTCTCAGTTTACAGAAAATATGGAGAATAGAACCACATGTTGAAGGACACCACAAGTAAGCAATTAACCAAATCCAGATTTAGGATGTTCTACAGGAAAAAAGACCCAGGTATAATATTAAAGAGGGGAAGAATGGGGGAAAGTTACCGATTTTTAAAAGACTTAAGAGACATGACAACCAAATACAACAGGTTGGGTTTGTTTAGACTCAGATTCAAACATGCCAACTGTAAAAAGATATTTGCAAGGCAAGTGGGGAAAATCTCAGTGTGCTAGTAAAGTATTATTGATAGTTTTGGTAGCTGTAATACCAGCGCTGTGGCTATGAAAAGCAAAGGAGAGGTCCTATTTGTTAGAGATTCTCCTGAAATATTTATAGGTGAACTAACGTGCTATCTGGGATTTGTTTTAAAATAGTTCAGAAACAGAAAGTAAAAGGGATGCTATATAAAAAAAAAAAAAAATAGGGAAAATGATGACATCCGTTGAATCTACATGATGGATCCACGGCAGAGCCTTTTGTAATTTCCTCTATTTTTTGTGTGTACTTGAAAATGTCCATAATAAAAAAAAAGTTCCAAAAGTTTAACACGCCAATAAAACAAATTCTACATATCTTCAAACTTCAGGAAGGAGACTGAGACTCAAGCGCCTCCTAAACACCAGCACCAGGGTTAAAAGCTGCAGATGCCTCTAAGATTTATACTCCTTCCCTGCCTGAGAGGCACAGAATTCTGAAAACTGGCGTAGAGTCAAAGTCTTTGAAGACACTAGACTAGAGGTCAAGCAGATGGTCAGAGAAAAACTAGAAGTCCCACCTGATCTGAGGACCAGTTCATAAATTTGTCCCTCTACCCCTGTGCCACAATGCTCTGTTGCTCTGCAAGTCACAGGCAGGTGACTGAGTCCCATGAACATCCAGGCAGCACGCCACAGCCTTCACGAAGAAATACACATTCCCCAGCAAACACACAAAACGACCAACCTCGTAAACTCTCCCTGCGAATCCATACTGCCCTCACACCTGCACAGGCGCTCAACATGAAATTTTAAAAATTTAAATACTCTAATTTTGGCATTAAGGTAAAAAGAAAAGTCCTGAGGGGGTGGGGGGTGGGCAAATACCAGCAGCTGGATTTTTTTTTTTTTAGCTGACATAAATAAAAATGTATTTATTAAATGTTTATAGAAGTCAAAACTCAGCCATTCACTAAACTGGGTTATTTGGCTTGTGCTCAAACATCAACCTGCCGTTCTGTGGGAGAAAAGAGCTGTACATTTTTAGCTTTCAGAACATCAAAGTTTTTTTTTTTTTTTTTTTAAATGCATCCTGCAAAGGATCAAAGGGAAGCTGTTGCTTCCCACACTGAGCTCCCGTCCAATCCTGGTCATCCTGTGACCTGAGAACAGTACTCCAACATTCAAGGAGCAGTGTGCCCAGATCAAGTACATTCTGACCCCCCACCAATCCCAGCTTCAGGTTGTTAAAGAGGAAAAGTCTATCATCGAAGCAAAAATGCAGAGAGCTTCAGTTGACACCTTAGCAAGTCCTTCTAATTCAGAGTGGGTCACTCAGCATGCAGATCAGTTTCCCATGGCTTTTAGGACACTCGGGTTGTGCAGGCAGTGAAAATGACAACTGTCCGGCAAACTTCAGAGCTCAGAGATCTAATTAGGTCTCCGCAGGTGAAGAAAGGGATATAATCATCTTGCTAGATAAGAATAAAATAGAGCAATTTGCAGGAAAAGAAGATCAGCTAGAAAGCTGTGGGTCAAGGAAAAGGAGTATTAATTAAGGGGCAGCTACTAGGCAGGGAAGTAATGAACGTAAAACAGAAGAGGGAAGAAAAGGAATGGAAGTATAGCAGGGCTACACTGCAGAATGTGCTTTCTTTTACAAATAATTTAAGAATGTGTTTTGTAATATGGCCTCTACTTGGTTGGGAAACATGTTTCCTTTCTTCCTATAATCTCTGCATTGAACTGAAATATTTTAAGTGACATGAACTTATCCCGATTCAAAGCCGAATGAGGAAGAGGTTCCAATGGAAAAAGCTGCATAGAAAGGCAGTGTCCAGTGTAACTCCCATATGTGTAAGCAGCCGCGGTGGTATCACTTCGGAGGTTTTGTCGTTACCCTCTACCTTGACTGCTTTGTGCTTCCATTACCTCCTCCAGGGGCCAGAACATTGTGTTTCCTTCCTGAGTTTTGGACACCTTAGGTTGGTAAAAGAATAAGATGTTCAGGGGCAGGAAAGAGTATGAAAACAAAAACATCTGGAAAGAAGCAGCCAAAGAACTACCAAGGGCCTTTGCCTTGAGGGTGAGGTAGAAGGACCAGGGTTCAAGACTATTCAGACAAGATACATAATTTCCCTTAACTACGGCCTCTTCATTTATGGAAGGGGATAACTGGCCCGGTTCAGGGAGTTGCTGGGAGGAGGAAAGAAATGGGAACCATTACGTATTTGTCATATGTAGTTCCCCAAGAGAACATATTAGTGTAAAAGGAGCACCATGGGGACAGTCAGGAAAACTCTTTCATTCATTCTTGTTTTTATGTGCCAACCAGAGGCTGGCAGTATATTAGATGGTGAAAGCCCTGTAGTCAAGCCAGACCCACTGTGACAGCAAGAATTTTAATGAATGACAACTCTTCCACAGGGAAGTCTCTCCTCAGTTGGCAGTCTGGAACAGAGACACCTCTCCTCGGGTTCTCCTGCACCTAGTGCGTGTCTCAAGCACGCATGGTGCTGAAAATCCCCCGGGCTGAACTTATGGTTTCAAGCTGTGTGGTAACCCACTTGCCTCCACTTTCAACTGTGAGGTCCTAGAAGTTGAGGTCTTTGTGCTGTTGATACATAGCATCACATATATAGCAGATATTAAATACATATTTAACAACGGGATTTAATCATGGATACGTAAATCAAAGAATAAATGAATAACTTCTCCATTTTCTGATTCATAAAAGGAGGATATCACTGACCCCTGCTTTACTGTATGTAAAAGCACTCGGAATGCACACAGTTCTGTGCAGGCGTGTACCTTTGTTCACAGCACAACACCAAGAGGTGGAAACAGCCTGTGTGTTCATCGATGGACAGGCAGATAAACATGTACAGTCCATGGAATATTATTCAGCCTTAAAGATGAGTAAAATTCTGACACTTGCTACAACGTGGACGAACCTTGAGGTCATTACACTGAGATAAGACCAATACGGTACAATTCTTCTTATGTGAGGTGCCTACAGGAGTCAGATTCATACAGAATATTGAATGGTGGTTGCCAGTGGCTGAGGAAGTGGGCAGAATGATAAGCTGGTCTAATGGATGTAGTGTTTCAGTTTTGCAAAATGAAAATGTTCCAGAGGTTGGTTACCCAACAACGTGAATATATGTAACAGTACTAAGCAGTACAATTAGAACAGTTAAATTTTTACGATAAGTATTTTTTACCATAATAATTTTTTTAAAGTTCTACGTGGGGGGGCTGGCTTGCGGTGGCTTGCGATGATGAATGAACACATGCTTCTATGCTCTCTCCAACCCCACACCTCATAAATGAGCGTGCATTTGTATGTGCATGTGTGTGTAAACATGTGTACATTTAAAAGAGATATATATATATACATACCAATAAGTGCTTAAAATAAGAGAGTGTATTGAATTCACTAAAAACTTTGAATGGTTCTTGAAACATAAAAGTTAGGCAGATTGGCTATATAATGTTAAAAGAATGAATCATAAGCCAAGCCAGAAGACCGCAAGGAACAAAAGCTAAGTCCAGGGGGCTCCAAACCTGGGGTCAATACATAAATGGAGCGGGGCGGGGGGTGGGTCAGATACAATAATCAGTGAGTAAGCGGGATGCTGCCTTTAGAGCTGCTAGACAAGCCAGAGCAAAAAGGAGATGGGGTAAGGGACTTTAGAATTTGATTTTCATATCCAGCCAAAGTATATTCAAAAAGCTTATCGGGACGCCTGGGTGGCTCAGTTGGTTAAGCGGCTGCCTTCAGCTCAGGTCATGATCCCAGCGTCCTGGGATCAAGTCCCACATCGGGCTCCTTGCTCCGCAGGGAGCCTGCTTCTCCCTCTGACTCTGCTTGCCACTCTGTCTGCCTGTGCTCGCTCTCTCTCTCTGACAAATAAATAAATAAAATCTTTAAAAAAAAAAAAAAAGAGTTTCTTACAAAAAGCTTATCAAAATGAACACAATATAGAAAAATCAAAAATTCTGAAAATTTATACCCCCAAACTTCTCAAAGAATTACATAAAGATGTACAAACACCCAGTGATGAAAATAAGCAAAACAGAAATGGCATGGTCTCCAAGAAAAAGTAAGTCATGGCAAGAATAAAAGATGCAAAAATAAAAGAAAAGTCTAGAAGGAAAAATATGGATCTCAACATGTTAGGTTAAAAAAGTGAGTGGAAATAGAAACTGGGGAATAAACAAAGTCCTAACATTCATTTTTTTAAAGATTTTATTTATTTATTTATTTGATGGCTAGAGATCACAAGGAGGCAGAGAGGCAGGAGGCGTGGTGGGGGGGGGGAAGCAGGCTCCCTGCTGAGCAGAGAGCCCAGATGCGGGGCTCCATCCCAGGACCCTGAGATCATGACCTGAGCTGAAGGCAGAGGCTTCACCCACTGAGCCCCACTAACATTCATTCTTATCTTGTTAAGGAAATTATAGATACCAACCAATTCTAGATTTTAATAGAAAAAATATGATTTTAAGTATGTGAGTTAAAAATGAAAGAGTAATTTTTAAAAAAGAATTTACAAGGAAGAATATATGATGTGCAATTCTCATAGCACTGGGGCGGAGGGGAAGCAGCAAAGAAATAAAACAAAAGCAATGGGATAGAGGCAGGAAAGAAAGGAAATTAAAGAAGAAAACTTGGGAAATATAAAAATTAACATGGCAAGAGTAAGTTCAATGTATTTTAATGACTATAAATGTAACCTTATTTTGTTGTGTTTATTTTGACGTTATATTTCTTCATTAGGTTATAGTTATAGGCTGTCCCACTGTATGTAATGACCAAGAGTGAAACAGATACAGAATATAAAAAATGAAGAGATACAAAATATATGTAAGAAAAAGTCTACAAAAGAAAGCATAGACAGCAACAGTACTATCGGTTGAGAATCAATTCAAAATTAATAAAAAGAAAAAAGAAAGATATTTCATATTGATGAAACTTCTAGCCCACCAAAAGTATAAAACATTCATGAGCCTCTAATGTCGACAATATACCTTGGAGGTATATTTTAAAAAATGAATACATGAGAAATTGATAAATCCATAATCAAAGAGGAAGACCAGAACAAATCTCAAAAATTTAAAGCAGGTAGACTGAAAATAAGTAAGATATATTTAATATATTAAAATGCAGAAGACAGAGTATGCACTCTTTTCAAGTACAGATGGAATGTTCAAAACTGATATGGGATAAAGCCACATAAAAAATCTCATTGAATCACCCCAAAATAGGAAATATCCATGGCACTTCCCCACCCAAAATGCAATAAAATAAAAAATTAAAAAACGAAACCATACTTAATACCACCACCATGAAAACCATTTAATTAAAGTGGAAATTTTAAAACCGTGTTTTAAATAACTCTTGGGATAAACAGTTATTTTAAAATGACATTTAAATACAAAAATCAACTGGTAGTGGTGTACACAGACTTCTCTGGGATATCACCAAAGCAGTAATCAAATGAAAAATTATGGTCTGAAATTGTGTAATAGAAAATGTTAAAAACGAAATTCAATGAACTAAATGTATAATATAAAAAAACCAGGAAAAGTTCAAATATTTAAAAAGCAATGAATTATTAGCATTTCTTAAAAATCATAAAATAAAAATAAAACAAAATGTATGTTATCAATAAAACCAGAAGAAAGTTCTTCAGAAAGACCAAAGAAAACACAAAATCTCTGGCAAGTCTGACAGAAGGAAAAATGGAAAGAAAAATAAAGAGAAAATGCAAGACAACAAGATCACAAAGTAGATCTGGATAAAAATCTTAGATATAGATAAAGAATTTTTTAATGCAAGAGAACAGAATGTATAATTTTATGCAATACATTATAAAGTCTGGAAAAATGCATGTTTCCTAGGACAATATTAACTGTCACAAATGACATACAGAGAATTTGAAATCGAAAACTTAGTAAAAAATCAAGTTCTAAAGAACCACCCCAGGCACTTTCTCCCAAATGTCAAAAATTTGTCTTACATAAGCTATTTTATGGTACAAAAAGAAGTAGGTAAATTTTCTGATGCATCGGACATAAGCATCATAAAGGCGAGATGTCAATGAGGGAAAGTAACACACACACACACACACACACACACACAACAGTCTACTCATTCTCCTGATAGAACAAAGAAACAAAATCCCAGAATAGCATGGGGCATACTGAATTTAGCTGCATATTTTCTGGAATAAACCTTATTTTCCATTTTATACTAAACCCTGGTTTGTCAGTTTTAAAAAAAAAAAATTAAATACAATAGAAATATATGTAACTTACAAAAATTGCAAAATACAACATTTTATATAAAATGGCAAGGCAGGGTTTATCAGGAATTCTTTAGTAAAACTTCAAATTTTAAATATATATATATATAGTGCTTTAGTGTGTATACATATATACATCTATGCAACATATTCAACTCAAGAAGTCATGGATCATTAGAAAGTTTTCTTAATCTATTAGAAGCCTATTTATTTAATGATGAGACACTGGAAGATTTGGGGCTCAAGTTAGAAAAGGGAAAGCTGACCTATATTCCCATTATTCTTATAACAATTCACCAGAAGTCTTGGCCAATATACTAGGATGAGGGAAATAAATTGGAAAGATACTCTAAGAGACAACAATGTCAATATTTGCTTATGATCTTCTTCCTAGAAAATTTTCATCAACAACAACAAAAATTACCAGAGGCCAATAAGAAAGCTCTGTAATGTTATGGGTTATAGATCAACATAAAAAATTTTTTAAAACTCCACTTTCTTATACATCAGCTAACCAATTAAAAATTGTAATGGAAAAAAAAAAACCCTTTTTTAAAAAATACCCAAGAACAAAATTAACAAGAATGTGTTTAGAAAGCATAAAATTTTACTGAAGCCACAAGTAAATATTTGTAAATACAGGGTTGAAAAAGAGAAATTTCTTAAATAGCATGTCTGTGTTGTATCTAAGGTAGTTCTCTCCAAATTATCTATAAATGCAATGCAGTTATCCCTTTAGTATCTTCCTTAACATACTTAAGTGTCTAAAATTTTAAGGATGTATTCATGTATTAATTTATACTATTTTTTGCAGACATGAGTATAGGGGAAAGAAAATACTATGCAATTTTATTGCAGTGCATTTTGAGGTCCCAAAAGGTGTGGCTGTTGGGATGCTTGCAAATCACACTAAAAATGTCGAGTCAGAAACAGGCCTAGAATCCAGACTCTGACTTCCTTCCACAACCCGAAGCCAGACCCTTTTGTCTCCTGCTCAAACCAAAGTACTCAAGAAGAGGTGCCATTTCTCAGATTCCACCCCAAACTGGTTTTCCTAATGGCTCTTGAGAGCTGTAGCGCCTTCTTGCACATGCCACATCCCCCCCCCACTTTCCCAGACTTGACTTCGGTCGCCCGATGCCACCCATTCTTATTACACAACCAGTCCAGTTAACCCATGGGGACATATCGTAGATGCCTGCGGGGAAACGACCCTGGGGACCCTCAGGATGTCCCTGACATTTAACCTGAGTCATAGCATGCAGTTTTCACCACCAAAATGTTCACCAAGTTTGTGGTTTTGTTTTTGTTTTTGTTTTTAACAGATGCTATGGAAATCCGTTTCAAACAGTCATTTAAGAGTTTGGCTTTCCTGTCAGAACTTCAGCAAGGACTTGCTGCCTCTGGCCTTTCATTAATGTGTTTCAGTAGAAAAGGTACAGCAAGCTTGAGAACTAGCCGGGACACTAAACTCTGAGTGTCGGTAAACTGTAAGACTGAGGGCCTCACACTTGGACAGTGATGCCGCCCCACCAGCCCTCAAGTCTCATCTCACCATCTGTATTGTTCAGTGAAGCGACTGTCCACCAACAGGGTCTGACGGATCCAGAGCCTCTGATCTACTTGGTGAGGTTAATGTTAAAAAAAAAAAAAAAGTAAAGAGAGGCGCCCAATGGGAGCTGAAGGATAAAACACCTTATCTGTTTGAGGAGAGATGGCCAAAAAAACTGGAGAGAAAGAAACTCTTGTTACAACTTCTGAACACATCACTGTCAGACCCCCCCACCCCAAGTCTCTCTTTACCTCACAATATGAGAACTATAAACCAAGCCACTCTTGAGGCTAATCCCTAAACTTTCCCTCTACCTAACGGGCATATTTCTCTTGGAATAGAGAATAAAATGATTTACTTTATCTTATTATTATCAGGAAAAAATATGAATCAGAGTCATAGTGGGAAAGCCTAAGTGGGAACAAATGATATTTTAAATAGTTATGCTTATAGTTAACTAATACAAACAGGCCCTGAAGTATGTCCCATAATGTGGTCAAAGAGGATACTAAAGACTCTTAGCCTTTGACCATGCCAATCCGGTTATTTTAAGAAGAACTTTAAGCCTGTTACATACAGATGTCTCAGGTATGGGACCCGATGAGGAACCCTCCATATCTACCATCCTTCTAAGAGAAAACCTGAATTTTTCTGGGAGCACTGAACATCTACAAAAATAATTCAATAAATGTTGATAACATTTGAAATCAAGGGTAATTACATGCTGTATTGAACTTGCTATTATATGATAAAACAAGATACATTATGTCCGCGGGGCAGAGGGCCAAATCCTGGCTACCATGAGCGATTTTGTAGCTCTAGAAAGATTATTTTATTTCTTTCTTTTACTCTGTAGACCAGGAAGTAGACCATCTAACGTTTTTTTAAGGTTATATTATTTTCTTTTGACATAAAATCAGGCTTTGGAATTTTTTTTTACAAAACAGAGAGGGAGAAAGAAGACTTAGCTTCTCAGCAGGAAAATACCAAGACAAATAAATGTTACCAAAGTTACAAGTTATACCAAAATGAAAAGTTTCACTAAGAATATTTGGACCATGGATTTTAGGAACAATACCCTATTCAAAGATACTGCTCACTCCTGACCACCAAAAGTCAAAGGTTATAGTTTGACTAAAAACTTCCAGTTTTATAGTAATAACCAACATTTACTGAGCACATTCCATAGGCCAGACTCTCCTCAGTGCACTACATATATTAAAGTATTCAATTCCCACAAAATCCTATTAAGAAGGTGCTGATATTAATACTATTTCATAGATACGGAAGACCATGGGGTTTGGCAAGTTTCACTAACTTGCCAAGACAAGGCATTTGGCTAACGGAGCTAGGAAGACTGATTTAAAGGCTGCACCCTGAACCCCTAACCCAAGTTAACACTTGCTCTCAGTGAAGGCTCAAAATAAGATGTTTCTTACAGAACTAGCCCAGCACTAAAATTATCTCAATATTCTATTCATGAAAGATGACAAAGTTTTTAGTTATGTAACCATTTCTGATCTATTTCATTTCTATTCATTAGATGAGGCTCCCTCTTTCAAAAAACATATTTAGCCTAATTGTGGCTAAATTTACCAGTAACAGTTATTTATATCAAAACATAAATGAGAAAAGTGCAAGCCACCTTTTTTCTCGTTTTTTTTTTTTTTTTTTTTTTTTTAAGTAGCATCTTGGAGGGCATAAGAAGAGACGGGAAGGGGGAAATGGGTGGGAAGTGGAAAGCAGAAAAGGCAAAATATCCACACCCACACGACACATGACACAGTGGACAGGCTGTCCGCATAAATAAGAAAGAGTCCACGGGGGGCTCTGTACGGGGAAGGAGGTGTCAAATTCGTAGACAATAATTACACTTGAATGGGGAGCAGAGATCTCCAGAGGAGGCAAAAAGAGATCCAAGAGCCCCGAGGAGGGACTGTGTCCCTGGGAAGCAGAGGAGGCCTCCATGGCAGAAAACCTGCTTGAGAAAAGGCAGGAAATAAACCAGGACAAGGGAAGAAAGGAAAAGGACCAGGCCTCAAGAGGTGATTCATGCCCCAAGAGCATGGATCAATTCAGTTTTCCTCGTGAAACAGTTCATGTATTCAGGTTTTTGCTCAATCTCAACATACTTCCTCTAGAAAGCTAGAACTTAGCCTTTTAAAAGTTTGGCTTAATAATACCAGCCGTAACAGAAGCAGGGTGGGCTCTACTAGATGCCAGTCCTTCCACTCTGCAGTCGTGTGCTGACACACCATCTTGGGGGCGAGGCACATTTCCATGGTGTAAACATTCCCGCTGTGATTGATTTCAAGGTACCAACGATTTAACAGTCAGGCTACAAAATTCCCGAGTATTTCACAGTAGTTCTTCTCCTTCACAAGATACTTGTCAGTTTTAGTTCTTAAAGTCTAAATTACTTGGGGAGCTCTGTGGTCACATTTAAATTATGAAACCATTCCTTTGAGCATTAATCCTGGTAATCTGTGTGATCTCCAGAATGATTTTTAATGATCTTGCCCTCATTTATCAATACTAAAATGAAGTTAGCTTTAATCTTAAAGTCGGTCTGGAACAACAACAGATTCTGAATAGCTTAAGCAATCTTGAAGAACAACAACAAAGCTGGAGGCATCATATTTCCTGATTTCAAAATATGTTACAAAGCTATAGCAATCCAAACAATTTGGTGCTGGCATTAAAACAGACACATACTCCAGTGGAACAGAATAAAGAGCCCAGAAATAAACCCAAGCATATGCAGTCAAATAATATTTGGCAAGGGTGCCAAGAACACATAATGAAGAAAGGGCATTCCCCTCAATAAATGGTGTCAGAAAAACCAGATATCCACTTGCAAAAGAGTATAAAACTGGACTCCTATCTATATCACTCACATAATTAACTTGAAATAAATTAAAGACTTATTTAAATAAGGGTTATAACCATAAAATTCCTAAAAACTCTAAGACTTGAAACCACAAGACTCCTAGAAACACAGGGCAAAAGCTCCTAGATAGATATCCTGGCAAAAGGATTTTTTTGGACAGGACACTAAAGACATGGGCAACAAAAGCTTTAATAAACAAGTGGGACTATATCAAACTAAAATGTTTCTGCACAGCAAAGGAAGCCATCAACAAAATGAAAAGGCAACCTACCAAAAGGACGAAAATACTTACAAACCATACATTTTATAAGAGGTTAATGTCTAAAATATATAAGGAACACATACAACTCAGCAAGATAGCAAACAATCTGATTAAAAAATGGGCAGAGCACCTGAATAGACACACAAACAGCCAGAGTTACCTGAAAAGGTGCTCAGCGTCACTAATCATCAGGGAAACACAAATCAAAACCACAATGAGACAGCACCTCACACCCCTTAGAATGGCTAGCATCAACGGGAGAGGGGACAACTAATGCTGAAGAGGGTGTGGGGTAAAGGGAGCCCTTGGTCACAGTTAGTGGGAACATAAATTGGTGCAGTCACTATGGAAAACAGTATGGAGGCACCTCAGAAAATTAAACATACAACTACCATATGATCCAGTAATCCCACTTCTGGGTATAGATCCATAGGAAGCAAAATCAGGATCTGGAAGAGGTAGCTACACTCCTGGGTTCATTGCAGCGTTACGTGCAATAGTCAAGATAAAATGATCATCGACAGATGAATGAATAGAGAAAATGTGTGTGTGTGTGTGTGTGTGTGTGTGTGTGAGAGAGAGAGAGAGAGAGAGAGAGAGAGAGAGATGGAATATTATTTGGCCATAAAAAAGAAGGAAATCCTGCCATTTATGACCATGTGGACAAATCTGGAGAGCATCACACTTCATGAAATAAGTCAGACAAAGAAAAACTAACACTGTGTATGGTATCACTGCTATGTGGAATTCTTTTTAGAAAATGCTGAACTCACTGAAACCACAGAGCAGTCTGGTGATTGCCCGGCTTTGGGGTGGCGAGGAGGAGATGGGGAGATACCAGAGGGTACAAACTTTCAGTTATAAGATGAGTAAGTTCTGAGGGTCTAACACACAGCAGGTGAATATGGTTAAAAATATTGTATTATAAACTTAAAATTTGCTAAGAGTAGATCTTAAGATCACACCCCCCCCTCCAAAAATAAATTAACTGTGAGGCAGTGATTGCTAACTTGACTGTGATAAATACCTCACAATGTATATATATAAAATCATCAGCTATATATTCTAAATAGATATAATTTTATTTGTCAATTATACATCAATAAAGCCAGAAAAAAAAATTGAAAGTTAAAAAGCGGAGAATATTTAAAAATTAAAGTCATTAGCATTATGACATCTCTTTCATTGAGAGACTTGGGGAAAAAAAAATCCCTCAATTTTTAAAATCACACAGTAATTGACTAAAAATAAAGATTCAATTCTCTTCTCATCCCATCAGTTTTGAAGCAAAGAGGGTGAAGTGTCTTAGGGAATCACTATTAAACTTAAAAATGGTACTTACATCAATGTCCAAGAGTATGTATGATATTAACATGCAATGGGTTCCAAGGGTGTTTACATTTAAAGATCTTACAGGGTTTTGTTTTGGGTTTTTGTCTTTTTGTCTGTTTGTTTTCAAAGGGGGAAAACACCCAGGTTTGGAGAAATAACAAAACCAGGCCCAGGCCTCAGGCAGCCGCTAATATCAGCCGCACCCACAAGTGAGATGCTGAACTTGCTAAGTGAGCACCTGGCCTGTGCCCAAAGCCTGTGCGTTGCCTACTGCTTGGGTTTTCTCAACAATCACGGAGTTCACTAGAAGATGACCCAACGGTGTTACTGTAACATAAAGCACGGTATATGTTAAACTGTGTATGACAAGGTTGGCTTTTGTCCCTTGTTCAGTCACCTAGGAATTAATTGAAAAGTATGGCAGGCAGAGAAACAAGTGTAACCTTCAGAGACACCGACCAAAGGAATCCAACTAGATTCACTCATACAAATACAAGAGTAACACCCAGAAATACAAGCCAGAGCTATCCAGAACATTGCGGTCAAGCCCGTTCTCCTTACGCTCGACGGAACTCAGAGGTGAGAATATAAAAAATGAGAATTTGGCTACCCAGGTTCTATCTAAAGGGAACCCTGGACAAGTGACTCACTGTGCCTCCACTTAATCATTTGTGAAATGAGAATTTGGATTAAAGTATCTCCAGAGTATCAAAAAAAAACTCTGAAAGTTGGTGAAAAAATTAAGGTCTAAATGATTTTACTGACAGCGTTGAACTAACATTGGACTAGGGGAGAATTGTTTCAGCTTGGAAATTAGCAAAGACTCTTGACCTTCCTTTGGAGAAGATATCTGGCACTTCTGACTCAATGTAACTAGATAGTCCTAGAAAAGGAAAGTGTTATAAAAGCCAAATGGAAGTTGTGAAATTGGTTTCAGAATATTCCTTCAACATGAGGATGTTAAGTGTGTAGTTCCTTCCTTCTTTAAATGGGCACTACGTGCAGAGTTCTGGGAGGGTGAGCTTTGTGTCCATGAATTGCTTTCCTAAGGCAATTTGGATTCTTCAAAGTGATTGAAAAGGACATTCACAGCCTTAGTCAAAAATAAAGAAGTCACTTAGGCTTTCTTAGTAAAAAAAATCTTGCTTCCCCATCTTAGAATTATATTTTATCATATATAAAATGTCATTGAATGTAAGACACATCATTATCTATTTACCACCAGAGACGGAAAAAAGGTTGCCAATTAAATTGGCATACCATAAATTTCTGGGGTGTTAAAATGCAAAAAAAAAAAAAAAAAAAAAAAAAAGTCTTAGAATTGATTGATACTGCAATACAAGGCTTTGACACAGCACTCCTAGTATCTTGGACAAAACTATCATCTTCCAAGAGGGATCACAACTATGCAGGTGAGTCACAAGTCCCATTTGACTCAGCCTTCTCTCTCTACTCTCATTACCTTCATTAAACTTTTTTTTTTTGTCAAAAAAAGGAAAAATTATTTATCATTTCTACTCAACAGAAATGAAGAAGAAAACAGTTAATGGAGGCTAACTGTATATTTCTTGAATACTTTCTGTATTTCTTATTCTGTTCAAGGGCAAGGGGTTGCCACCTTAGACATGTTGTTCTAGGAATGTGTCAAGTATTTCTGAAATGTCTAAGGGCTACCAGTATATATTCTTTTTCCTTATCCCCTATTCTGATACCACAGACACCTGGAGCTGGCAGGGATCTCATAAACCATCAAGGCCAAGGCTTCACATTGCAGAGGTAGAAACTGAGCCTTCAAAACGGAGCTACTTAAAGTTGGAGGCAGGATAAGAAAAAGAAAAAGGAGTAACATGTCATCCAAAAGTCAAGTGGCCCACTATCACCTTCGAAGAACACACTAATGGTGAGATCCTAGAACGGAGATATGCCCCCTGTGTAACCCCACCATGAAATACCGGGTCTATCCTAAAAATGACCTTCTCTTCCCAGATCAACTGCCACCCCACAGCCAATTACTACCCAACACGTTTTACACTCTACCAGCCGGATTCATCGCCACACTGGATCTCATACCGTCCTCTACCTAGAAAGACTTGTGGTCATCTCAAAAAGAGAAAATTTTTTTTTTTTTTTGCCAAAATATCCCAAACCAAGATGGTCAATGGGTTAATATTCTTCTCTGAGCTCTTTAATTATGCTGCCTTCTGAGTGAGAGGGCTGGCAGGCAGGGCAACACTGTCAGAGCTGCAAAGAACTCTGCAGATGTCTCTGTTGTGTTCAGTCAAACTGAAAGGGAGAAAAGATGGCCCTCTGACAACAGACAGCTGTCAATGAGACGGCACGCTCGCACTCCCTAGGCCAATGAGCAGCCATGGAGGTGACAAGCGCTTGGCTAATCAGCTTGCCTATAAAGTCACAGCCCTTCCCAGGGCCGCTCACACACGCACACGGAGTGACAGCATGCACAGTCTTCAGCTATCCTGTTCTCAGTCTTGTGTACATGTGTGTGTGTCTCTCACTCACTCACCCTGGTGTTATTAGTACTGGTACAAAGGCTCTGGTCAATACAGGGTGTAGAAAGAAAAATGAGACCAAACGAAGCAGAAACAAGAATGAGGAAAGAAATCCCTGTAGCAAAATGACCCAAAAGGAAACGCGGGGACAGGCTAACCTCTTCAGGGCTAGTTGATACCGAGACTGGATTCTATCAGTACCACTGTACATAAAGAGAATTACGTATCAGACGTGAAGAGGCCTAATGATCCACCTTTTCCCAAACCTCCGTCTTGTCTTTCTTCCCTCTAACCACCAGGGGGCAATTTGGGGATAGCACCTCATAAAGGAAGCTGAAATTCTGAGTTTCAACAAATACTTAAATATTTCTGGGGGGGGGGGGTGGCATGAGGTTGGAGTGAATCTGAAAGTAGGGCTGAAGGGAGAAACTCAGGGGACCCAGGGAGCAGAAAAGTGAGTTCCCCAAATCTTACACTTATTTTCTTAATTAGCTAACTCTTAAGCTCAAAGATATCCCCTCTAAACTGATCATTAAATGCTAAATTCACTAAGGAGCTACCATATAAGCCTGACAGGTATTTTTACCCGCTGATAATAAAAATACCTCTCTCTCTCCCTCCCTGCCCCCCCCCCCCTTGACTTCTCTTTGGGTTTTAAAAGAGCAGCTGGTTGGAAGCAGAGGATACAGGAAGAAAAACAGGGCAGCTGACCCAAGTGGATATGGAGTCAGACCTGTGGCTGTCCCCCTGCACTGCAGAAGGCAAGGCACCAGAGGTCCATTTTAGAGAAACAGGAATTTTAACAAAACACAGCCTCACTGAAACTGACCCTGATCCATATCCATGCTGTACCCTGGCCACTTTTATTCAGCTTTTCTTCTTCAGCTATCCCAAAGAAGAGTCCAATCTGCCTGTCACGCCTAAAATAAACCCCCCAAAGCATTTTCTAAAATAATTTCTAGGGGCGCCTGGGTGGCTCAGTGGTTAAGTGTCTGCCTTCGGCTCAGGTCATGATCCCCGGGTCCTGGGATGGAGCCCTGTGTCGTCCGGGTCCCTGCTCAGCGGGAAGCCTGCTTCTCCCTCTGCCACTCTCCCTGCTTGAGTTCCCTCCCTCGCTGTGTCTCTCTCCGTCAAATAAACAAATGGAATCTTAAAAGTAATAATAATAATAATTTTTAAGATCACTAAAGCGTGAAAAGGAGAAGTGGAAAGAGTAAATACTGGGACTAGGCGTCCTTCAAGAGTCGAGGCAAAAAGACTTCAAAGCTCTTCCAGCTCTGGTTCAGCTCTCCTAGCCTAGGAGGTACACATGGTTGTCACAGCCCAGACAACAGGCAGTGGGACCATTACTGCAGGATGCCCCAAGTGGCAGACTGTCCTCATGGCCGCAGCCTTCTAGCTCATCTCTGGAACACAAAGCTGTCTTTCTTTGCGAGAAATGTAAGAACCCATTCAGTCTCTGCATTCATGACCTCCAAGAAGGAGCCTTGCCAGCACAGAGCCTAAGACCAGCCACCACCCCAACTCCAACACCAACACCTACACCTCTTGAGTCAAACCAGCACTACAGGCCCCGCCTCCTGCCAGCTGTGGGCATCTCAAAAAACTGGGTTCCCTTCCAGAGAATACCCATTGGCTGGGTTTAATGTCACCAGGATGCCCAGCCAAGCACTGCATTCCTTGGGATACTCCTGCTCCCTACTCCACGCACACTCTTTTAAAGCTGTCTTACCCACATAGACCCTCCCCATGGACACCAAAATACACCAACATCACATAGTCTTGCCACTCCAATCAGTTCGAACTCTTTGCCACCGTTCTAGCTAAATGTTAAAATGGGCATCTTCTGACTTCTGAAGAAAATGCTTCTTTTCCTAAAATTAAAAATCCAAGAAGCACAATTGCTGTTAATTTCTTGGTCGAACATCAATTTGCAGTGTGTTATTTTGTAGCTTTTCCCCAAATCTCATCAGCATTGAGTATTTCTAATATTGAATGCGGTCTTTTATTTTTAGTTATGAAAGCAATGCTTACTGTAATAAAAAAAAAAAAAAAAACAATACAGGAGTCTGTCAAGGCAAAAGACCAAGTATTTTGCATACACAAAACCAAGGTCGTTCCAGGCCACCCCAGATCGTCCCAGCTTCAGAGCAGCTCCCGGGACGGACACGCCGGCCCTCCTATCTCTTTCACCAGTTGAAACACAGGGAGTGGCCGGCCGTCTGCCATGCAGTCTGCAGCGTCCTGGAGCATTCCTGAGGCACTGGGGAGATGCAGATACGTGGAACACATCACAGAGGCTAAAGGGACGCTGGCTTGCCACCTTGTACGTACCCACCTAGAGCCCCTAATACCCATTTTTATGCTAGAACAAAAGAGGGAAGGAGGCTATCATTTCTACAGAGGACAGTTACTACTGAGAAAAAGCCGGACCTACAGAAATATTAAGACTCGAAGGAGGTCTGGACCTTGCCATCTCTCTTTGTAGCTCTGAGTTTTTTTTACCCCTACGTTCATTCCACTTTTTCTTTCTCTTGAGAACATGGCCTGTGTGTGAGCTCTTGCTTGTGGTAAATGGACCTTCTAGAAATCACATCTATGGAAAACAGAGTATTGACAGTCCTGTTCGCCTGGCTCACAGTTTGGTTCTGACCAGAACAATGGGGCCTTATCAGTCCTCTGCGGTGCTGAAGATAGTCAAGACTCTCTCCAGTTCCATTAGGGCTGCCTGACACCCTATCTTGCGCACTTACTTCTTAGTTATTGTAAAGCTTTTACATATTTAGGGAGCTTTTCCATCAAAATACTCTGGAATGGCTAGAGGCTCAGACACATTAATGATATCTGCACACATGTGCTTTTTATCCAAGTTCACAGCTCCTGGTCATTGAGGGTAAACAGTGTTATCGGTGATTATTATGGGTTTAGTCAAATATATTTTATTCCTGTCATTTATGAGCACTTGTGTTGGCTGGTATTTACAATGTCGGGATTCTGTCACTTTGGCAACCTTCTGAGACAACATTTTTCCAATGTTACAGTGACATTTCAAAAACTCAGTATTTACAAGCAAACTACACCCTCTGGCTCTGTGATGGTGCAATTCAGTGGTTGTTGAACAAAGGGATACTCGTCTAGAAATTTCTTCAGGATGTACTTGCAGCTGCTACTGGCTATTACTTCATGGTCTTGAGCAGCCCTGTATTCTTTGGAAGAAAAAGGCTACAAAGACTCAAGGAAAAATTTCAGTGTTACACGCTATTGAAATTTTAACCCTTTGGGGTGTATCTGTATGAGTGAGGTCTGCTGTGTAACACTGACAAGTCTCTTAACATCTCTGAGCTTTAGTTTCCCATTTGCCATAAAGCGGCAGGAGGTACAACGTGGCATTTAAGTTCTTTCTTACTCTAACATTCTATCCTTAAGGATTTCAATAATATAAAAACACAAGTTAAACTCACTATCGTCATGAGTTTTTTTCATGCTCTAGCTCAAGGTTAAAAGAGAAAGAACCATGTGAAGGAGATGTGAAGAAGCAAATCGTGACCTACTCATCTCACCCACTTCTTCCCTGTTCCCACACAGCCTCTGTCCGGCAAGATGTACCCCCAGAGAATGAAGGAGGAAACATGGCGGTAAGACAGACTTGGTACCACACCTCCCCCCACCCAACTTCAAGACAAGACCTCGCCATGCTTCGGGGGACCGGCGTCCTTCCACCATGAAGTAGAGTTACTACCACCGACAGGTAACTATACTGCAGGAATTATGCATCATATCCTGTACAACTTGTAGTTACTTATGGGAAACATTCAAAATACTCTCTTTTGTGGCTCTCTAAAGACAATGTTCTGGAGAGGGAGATTGCCAGGTTCATCAGGCCCTCTTCAGAAAGGCAGTCTTTCTCACTGACAGAGAGAGAGGTCCCAGTGCTCTAAGCTGGATGATACCTAAGTTAAACAGTGAAAAGAGAGAGGGAGGCATCTACGAGAAGACTCTGTGGGCTATTTGCTCTGACAAAAAGTGTCAGCAGCTTTATCCAGAAATAAAGAAGCAATAGGGAAAATGATAAATCTGGAGCCAAAGGACCTTGTCCCCTAGTCCCATCTCTGCCACTTGCTATTAATAGTGACAAAATTGCTCTGAGTGTTTCTGTTTTGTTATCAATAAAATGGGGATTAAAAATAGTCTCTACCTCACTGGGATCACTGGCATGATTAATTTAAGTCAAGAAATTTGCATGCAAGTGCTTAAACGCAAGTTATCTGCTCACAAGTTATATAATGTGATATTGTTGTCGGTTCGTTTGTTCATTTCCTCCTCCATCCACTGACACTTGAGCAGACACTCACCGAGTGTCCTCTGTGAGGCACTGGGGATAGAGATGACAGCCCTGCTCCCTGTGGAGCTGTGGAGAGTGTGACAATTGTCCGGAGAAAGAAGTGGCTTCCTGTGCACAGAAGAGAGCGCCCCATTCTGGTCTGGGGAGAACACCCAGGGTCCCTGCAGGAAAGAGTGCATGACCTGAATTTGGACGAGGTAAAACAAATGGAAGGGGGGATATTCCAGGCCAATGGCAGGGCTCTTGTAAAGACAGAGAGAATTATGAAAGAGCCCTTAAGAGAACTACAAACAGCTCGGTATGGCCGGGACCGACGCGAGTGAGTGTGAAGGGCAAGGCTGGAGGCCAAGACGAGGGTCAGGCTATCAAGAGCCCGTACATGACGCTAAGGATGGGCCCTGGAAGCCACAAAGGGAGGCTAAGCAAGGGCATACCAGCATCAAGGTTTTGTGGAGAAACCCACTCGAGCTGCCAGGTGAGGGAGTATGTGGAGATGGAGGGAAGTAGAGCAGAAGACACAGCGACAGTCGTGGCTGGGCGTGTGCAGGAGGGGGGTGATTGATTGGTACAGGAAGCAAAATCCATGGAATCTGAAAACTGAGGGTTTCTGGGGGTGAGGGACACAGAGCAGTCTCTGATGGCACCCGGAGGTCAGTCACCAAGCCAGCACAGATGCAAGACTAATCTTGAGGGGAAATTCAATTGATAAATTTCAAGGTCAAAAGCACAAAAATATAATTGTGCTTTACTCTAGCCCGTTGAAAAATATATCTAAATAAATGTAAGAATATGAACTTGGGAAGTTATGTCTTAGAGGCACCAATAAGATGACTGTACCATTAGTTCAAATCCTCTACCAAGGTAATGATATCATGACCTTTGCGGGGTCAAGTCAGGGGTGGGTGGCTGTTGGGTGCTATTTCATAATAAATGTTTACTGAACACCCAAATGAAGGTATGGTGGAATATATTATTGTGGAATATATTATTGTGGAATGTTCCAGAATGTTCTGACTACTGGCTAAGGTTCTACAGAGCTGATTTAGTATGTCTGCATTCTATTTCTAGAGCATATCTATAAATATCTAGAACACAGATAAAATTATTTGCACCAGGTAACTAAGGGAGACCTATTGACTAGAGCTCCACCGGAGCCTCCAACCTTGACATCTGAGTTTCTGAAGCACATTAGGAAATTTAAGAGGATAGTATGGTTACCTAGGATACAATGGGATGACGAGCTGCTCTGTAACGAAGTATGAAATAGAGGCAGTCTGGAGTCTAGGAACTATAGGGTGTATGCATTATCTGCAAAAGGGAATAGGAAACGAGTTTTCCTAGAAATAAATCCAAGAATAACCCTTTCCCCCACGTATAAAACCCCAAACTTAAATATTCTTTTCATGGACAAAATGACACACCCAGGACTTATACTCTGGAAACACACTCAAGCAAATCTTACTTGGTAACTAAGTGCAAGTAGGTCTGAGAAGAATAGGACCCCATTAGTGATTTCTCTTTGGTTGAGACAGCTAAGTGGAGAAGACACAAAAAGACTCTCCTTGAGGGACGGTGTCCGAGGAGTAGCAGCTGCTGTCACGGCTCTTTGCACGTGTCATTGTCCAAGGCACATCTCTTACCACTGCTCATGTTGTGTTGGACCGGTCCCTCTCCACATGACAGTTCTGAGCCCCAGAGCTGCGTGTGACAAGCACACTGCACAGTTCGGAACACTAGTAAGAGCTATTTCCACAGAGAGCAATCACACCCAGGAGAGGGCAGTTCAGTGGATCGGGCCTCAAGTCGTATTCCCCAACTTGTGCATGAGCTTTGTTCAAAAAGTTTGTTTAGAATTTATAATGTATTTTTCTTTTTTCTTTATTAATATATAATGTATTATTTGTTTCCAGGGTGCAGGTCTGTAATTCATCAGTCTTACAATGCATTTTTCTATTTAAGAAAAACAAAAACGAAAAAAACTAACCAAGTTGAAATCCTTCTAAGATCTTGAATTCTGACTCTCTTGGGATTTGGGACCCTACCTGTGAGCAAAGACCTGATCTAGGACTCAGCCTTTTTTTTTTTTTTTTTAAATAATCTCCATGTCCAGCATGGGGTCCGAACTCACAACCTGAGATCAAGAGGCTGAATGCCCTACTCACTGAGTCAGCCAGGCATCCCTAGGCTTTTTATCCCCATTAGACTTCGAATCTCTGTGAACCACGAGAGGGGCAGAAAATACATACCCTTGTTGACCAGAGCCTGAGCATTTTCTCACAAGCACAGACAAACCCCAATGGAACCAAAGGACCACTGGTTTTTATTAGTAGTCTTATCAAAAAAGAAAATTCATCATTTAAGTACGCAACTATTTTTAAATCCTGACTGGTGATCAATAAGGCTGCTTGATTTTCTTCCTCCGCTAGGGCAACAATCACCTACTATTTATCTGTGACTCCTTCCTGTGAAACCATCCACTTTCCAACTGTCACCAGAGGATCTATTTTCCAAGTCTGCGCTCATTTTGGGAACAGGCATCCATGTCTCATTGCTTCAGTCCTTTCACACACTGCCGTCTGAAGAGCACAAAACATTCTTTCTTTCTAAGAAACTATGCAATGAGAAACCTTCACATTCTCCTAAACAGGTATATGGTTTTCTTCCTATTCATATAGTGGGCATCTTGTCTTTGGACTTTTCTCTGATAATAGCAAGTTTACCAACTTTTCCTCTTGGCTCAATCACTCTACTTGTGGCATGATGAATTCACTGTGAATCATTATTGAGGCAACTTACATATCTGTTTTATTCCTCTCTGGATAAAAAATTAATAATGTCTATTTTATAGACATTTATTCTCGACCCATTCTTCAAAAAAATGTGAATGTTAAGGGAAGGAACTTAATCTAATCACCTTTATATGCTTTATATGACCTCCTAACCCATTTGCTCTTCATATGATTTCCTTTTCTGCCATTCTGGTGATCACACTGATCTCTAAAAAAAATTGTAAAGATCTCTATCAAAGTCAAGATGAGCTGAGATTTCGATCTTGATGTTGTAGCCTTTATGTCTGTTTAATAATCACTTAAGAAATAAAGCTACATTCTGGGTCAGTTCCCTTTGACTTTATTTATCCTGCCTTTACTTTACTTACTTTACTTAACTTCCCTTTGACTTTATTTATCCTGCCTTTACTACTTTCAGTGAGGCTCTTGGTGTTTCCTTCATACAATCTGCATGGTATTTTTTTTTCTAGGTGAAGAGGAGGGGGAAAAGGAAAACAAAGTAAGAAGAGATGAAAGTGACATATTACCAAAGTAGGAGAAAAGCTAGCTTCTTGGCTAAATAAAAATAACATATTTAGTGATTTGTAATATAAGAATAAAATGAACTCACTGGGTCTCAGGAGGTCTGCAATATGATCTTTGCAAAAGGTAGCTTGCCAATTTAATTGAGGTAGGAGTTATTTAATTTTTTTACAGGTATAGTTTTCAATAAAACTACATATGCCTATAATACTGCAATGGCAGATGTGTCTCGATTATTAGAGGTGGGCTCAAGGGAATATATATACAATGGATTTTGAAATCTGTAAGCAGCTGTTGTGGGGGGGGAGGCTGAAATGACGAGGGAGGGCATTGTACCACACACACATGTTCCTTAAGTGCAGCAATGTTCTGTTATTTTACTGCAGGTGTATTACAGAGATGAAATTTAATAACTTACTGTATACAATACCAATAAAACTGAAAAGATTCAGTGCCCTGCTGTTCATTATCACTGTACAAATGAGCTCGGATTATTCCGTGTGCATGCACGGTCAAACCGCGACACAAGGGGACCCCACATCTAGAGCTCTGGAGAATGGTCACTGCTTGAAAACCTCAGTGATAGTCTTCCTAATTACTTTCTTATCACTGAATTGTCGTTCCAAATTCACACAAACGTGGCTTTGAGGGAGGCTGCAAATAAGATATATCTAGTATTTTTTTTAAGACGTCATAGAAAGCCTTCACTGGAAGATGTCTTTTGAAAGAAGACGGTAATGAAATTGTGGGGTATATAGACTTCATTAAGTACCGTAAGAATTAAACAGTGACGGTATATTCTATTCAAATCCGGGGGAGCGCCAGACTGAAGATGCTCTCCCACCACAATTTGACTTCTCCCTTTATTAAGAACAAAAATAAGTGCCATACTATGAAAAAACATTTCGGCATTAGGAATGCTGAAGCAAATGTAACTATGTATCCTTGCGGGGTTTCTTTTCCCAAGAAACTACTTCTGTTAGATAATAAATAACACACTGAACATAAAAGGTCCATGCTTTAGTTTATCTGTGAGAGAAGGTGTATGTAAAGAAATCCACATAAATATCCAGAACACACACACACTTTTTCAAAGGATGAGACGCAATTCTAAGCAGGTTACCCTATCAGGCCCAGCAGCGGACCTGGTATCTATTCCTTTCTGAAGTATTTATGTCTAAAAAGATTACGGGGTTTTGTTGGTATCTTGCAGTGTTCCCACTATTTTAACTTGGGGTCTCAGTTTTAAGAGTTTCAGAAGATATCTCCTTAATGATGAAACCATTTCAAGCACAGTCATAGATAAAGGAATAAATATTTCTGCCATTTAATATGGGAAAGTCTTCACTGACACTGGATTAGGAGTATGCTGCCTTTCTTATGGAAAGAAGCTATTGGGCGATCCGGATTTCTACACCACAGGCAGGTATATTTCAACACGAAATTTTATCAAATACTCCTAAGTATTAATTTAAATCAATTGTTTAGTCATTAATTGGCTTTCCCCTTTCTCTTTCCATGTCAAAAATATAAAGATGAATTAAATTCCTAATTGCTAGTGGTCATTAAAAACCCCTGAATACTTTTTACAAGAAAAGAGAAGTTAATCTCAAGATTCTGATGAAATCTCCATTCAGATACTAGGACTTCACTTTTTTGGTGTTTCATAAATCATCTCAGAGCAATTTCAATTTTTTGAACGCTCTCACTGTCCTGAACTATTGTCTAAAACTTGTCTATGCTTCTAACACGTAATTGTCGTTGCAAATATTTCACAAGCAAGTTAAATGCCAGCATCGAAAAACTATGGGGTCACACATAAGAGATTGCAAAAGGTCTGGTTTCAGAATTTCACTCTATGTAGTTCTTACATTTTTGGAAAAATACTTTGATCCATGAAGAATCCAAATTCTTGTAATAGCAAACCATATTCTGCTGCATTGCACAAAAAGCAAGGCCCAAATATAATCTATACATTTTTTAAGAAAGTGTTCATGCTGTTGCTAAAATGTGAATTGGCATATTCTACCCCAGCCTTTTCACAGGGAATCTTTATTGGTTTTAATGAAATTGCACATGCTAATTCTGAGGATGTTACAGAAGGGATCATGCATATAGACACATGTGGTTTATTTAAAAACAATAACAGCAAAAAAAAAAAAAAAGTCACACAGTCAGGAGCCATGTGGCCCCCCTCCCCTCGGCTGGCGCTCAGAGTTCTAGCACACGCTGAACAGACCTGAGGGAAGCTACCATTCCAGGCCCCATGTCAGGTCCAGACTCTCCAGTGGGCCTGGAATTTACCAGAAGTGGTTTTCCAGATGGGCTGTAATAGGGATCTTTGAGCCTAGAAACCTCATCATGGGTTGGCGTAGCAAGGAACCCCCACGGGAAGAACACTGGCTTGAAAATGGGACATTTGAGAGCTCAAAAATCTGACTCTGAAGCTTACCAGGGCTGTGACCTTAGGCCTGCTTGATTTACTTCTCTGGGCTTCGTTTTCTTAAGTATTCAATGAGGACAATAATAATCACCATAGAGGTTTATACCAGCGCCTAATTTTAAGTTCCCAGGCTTCCTCTAGATAGAGCCCAGACTAACATTTAGAAACCCATTTGTTTTGACACCCACTCATCAGTCACATCTGGATTGTGGAAGGACTGACTGGGAAGGAGCCAGACCCACTATCTCAATGAGCCTCCGTGAGCAACTCTGAGCAGCGCAGCTGCCTCCCGGACTCCGGAGGTCAGCCACGGATGGTCAGCCTTGGGAGGTCTTTAAGAAAAACTCCCAGAGTACAGAGGGGCCAACAGAGAACCTAGAGAAACTCCGGTGTTTATGACAAGATAAATCTAACAACTAGAGATGCAGATTGTCATAAGGCCCCAAATTTCAGCCAAAGAATGCTAGAGTTTAATTTGCAAGGAAACATACCTATAATTATCTCCTTCCTCCTGCAATTAAAGCTTTTCTGACCTTTAGCCTGAGCTATAACCGTTGTCCTATCAATACACCTTATGAGATTTGAAGAATGCTTTAATGCTTCCAGTACCCTGCAGTACCATATCCAATACAAGCATTACTAGCATTTACTTGTATATGTATGAAGTACTTAAATTACCAGTGCTAAAATATGAACAATGAAAGGAAGCTTTTTACAGAAGAATGTCAGCTATAAATGGAGATGGACTGATGGAGTTTAAAAAAAAAAATCACTAGTTCAAAAGCTGCTACTAAAGGGAAGCATCATCAGTGTATGCAAAGACCATCAGGTCAAAGACTGTTGAGGAAATGGGAGATTTGCCCAGTGCTAATGTATCAACACAAAGATCGTTTACTGATGGCAAAAAGGGAAAGGTTTCTTTACAATAGAAAGATGTGAGGGTCTCCACTCTCACCAAGTGATCCATGTTAGCATCATCAATAGCAACATAACTTGACATCACATCCCATATGAAGGACACCGCATCATCTATGAAATACTCAGGCCAAAAATGTGCAACATCCACATAAAGAAACCTTTCAACTTAATTTAACAAATTAAACAGCACCACAAAGAAATAATCTGACAATTCGAGATGCAAGAATATTTTTCAAGACAACTGGCCTGATTTCTTTAAAGTAAATATCATTTTTTTTTAAATTACAGGAATTGTTCTAGCTTAAAAGAAATCATAAAGAGATAATAGAAACCAAATACCACACATAAATGCAATGACAAAGAGGGTAAAAAAGCTATTGAGGACATTTCCATAGGGGGACAACTTAAGGAATCAGAATACAAATAGGGTATTAGATTAGGAAGCTATTGTTATTTTCTTTAGGGGTGATAACAGTATTTCACCTCAGTGTCTAAGTGTTTATAATTTTAAAAGACACATGCTGAAAAATCTAGGGGTGAAATCTTATTAGGTCTACCACTTAAAAATGGTTCACTGAAAAATGTGTATATGTAGTTATACACGTGAAGCAAATATAACAAATATTAACAACTGTTTAATCTACGTGGTGGGTATATGGCACTTCACTTTATTATTTTTTTCAACTTCTCTGAATATTGAAAAATATATACTACACAAGATTTCTAAAAAAAAATTTTAATTAAACAAAGGGAGATTAATTGTCTCTGCTGATATCCAGAAAGCTGCTAGTGGGGGCATTGAAGGGAAAGCAGGCAAGAGCATCCCTTTGTTTTTCTTCTTAGTACCTAACAGATCACTAGAGGGCCAATAAATACCTATTTACCAATACGAGGAAAGAATGGTTCCATTGTCCCCTTTGGTGAGCACGGGGTGGCTGCTGGGTGAGAGCTTCGCCCACAGCAATGCCCCCAAACCAACAAGCTGCTGCCTGAAAAACTCCTTGGGGCAGAATCTCAATGGCAGTTACTGGGCAAACTAAGGGCCCTGTATGATCTGAAGTTGTCGCGATTTTAAATACTCTGCCCACTGTCTTCCCTGGCACACTCAGAAAGCATGGAACTCGATTCTGACCTTTGGTTCCAATGACGCGCCCCCGTAGAAACACAGAACATGTGACTCCCTCGTTGTTTCCTTTCTGAACATTCAGGCCTGGAACAGTGAGACCACCTCCAGGCTGGCGGTCAGCGCCCTGAGGGTGAGGGAGGAGTGACTCTCCACCGTAGGACCTCTGTGTCCTTCCAGGGCCCGCACAGCACAGTAGAAGGGCAGACCTCCAAAGGACTTTCTTTGAGAGGACGTGATTTTCTCGTTTTTGTAGGTATGAAAACTGCTAAACCTATGGTTCCCATACATCGCCACTTTCTGACTTCCCTCTCTCAAAATGATCCCTAAACGTGATGCGGGGGAAACAGACATTAGGGTACCACAATCTTCACCCTGCTAGGCACGGAGTACGCAGAGCAAGATAAAGCCGACGAGGTCCCTGCCTCATAGGAGTCTACAGAATCTTGATGGAAACCAACATTCAATGAGCGCAAGTAAGGGCAAACTCAAGAGTTACAATGAAAGCACTCAAAGTGCTAAGGCAGGACGCAGACACAGTACGTGGATGGGAGAAGGTCCTGGGAAGAATGCACTGGGCCAGACTGATCCACCGTCCACCATAAACAAAGTATAATGCCAAATTAAGAAAAAAAAAAAAAGGCAACATGTATTTCTGTTTCTACAAGACCTACATAGCCATTTTCTTAAGAAGGGACAAAGGATTGCATGCCTTCTCTGCTTATATCCTTTCCATTTTGGCTTCTCATAAGGTAAAGTTAAAGGAGCCCAAAGTTTTAGAATGAAGTCATTTGTAATTCTTTTTGTTTCAAAAATAAAAATAATTAAGAGAAGAAATGAATTCTTCAGTGTGCCATTCATTTCAGCACCAACTATAATGTTTTATTTCAATGAACCCAAAACAACGAGGCTTATGAGCAAATCCAATTTCATATAGAGAAGACGTATTTTCTATACAGTTTCAAAGTTTCTGGAATATAACGAAAGTATCGGAGAGTAAGCCTAATTCTTAAATCCCGTCAGTTTTAAGATCTCAACATCAAATAATTTTATCGACATAGTCCTATTTGATTACTTGCTGAGAAACAGAAAGAATGTGGATGAGGTTAGAACCTTGGACTTCACTAGAAAAAAACAAGATATGGGCTGGGACATTCAGTTGCAGAATTTTGTGTAAAGACTTCAAGGCATCTCCCTGATTTTCAGTAAATCACGAATTTTCACTGCCTCTTCAATGTCCTGAATAACCAAATTAAGGCAAGAAGTCTAAAAGCTTTTTCAAGGTCATTGGCAATACCAGCTTTTGGACATGTCTTTAAAATAGAGTATATTCCTATAGACCATTCTAGGAAATGATCAAACCTAGCTGCACAGTACAATCACCTGGGGAATTGTCAGAAAAGCTAAGGCCCAACTCATAAGATTCTAATTTAATTGGTCTCAGATAGGGCCCAGGTTTCCATAGAGTACTCCCCTCATACACACACACCCCACACACAGCTTGCCCAGGAGATACTAATAATGAAACCACTACTTTAGACCTGGGCTATATCCCAAAAAAAGAAAAGACAAACAATTCCTGATAATCAATCCTGAACTTCCATTTAAGGGGAAAACTTCTGCCTTAATAACAATCAGTTGTGTTGACATCATCATCTCATTCAAAAACAGATCTCGGCAAGATAAAAAAGTTTGCAATCGCCAAACATCCTCTTCAAAGCAGCAAAAGAGGTCAAAAGCAAATGACTTTTTTTTTCTTTTGTCATCTGCAGTGATGCCCATTAGGTATTAGCTATTGGTTATCATATTAAGGTTGGATGATCTTGCGAAAAACTTTATTTCCGCTCATTTTCATTTCTGTCAGACTTTCCATTATAAATTTTATTTTCTCTGCCAGTAAAAGTAGTATGAGGTTGCAATTTGGCAAGAACATTTTAAGCCTGGGTGTGATTTCCGTACCCCAATTTGATTTAAATTAGTTTTGTCATATTTAGTGAGAACTTAAAAAAAAAAAAAAAGTCCATTTGGCTGCTTTGCTTTGTCTATTGGTTCATTTCCTATACAGTTTCAAAAGTCTGAAAAAGTTACCATGTTTATTTCTGATAATTTTACTTGGAAATGCATTAATGAATTCATATTATCCCTTTACTATTTATAATGAAAACAACTTAATAAAGAACCTGCCAGCTTTTGTATTTTGGCTAAAATATCTGCTTTTTAAAAAGCCACGTGTCTATTACTATTATTGTTAAATCCTTAAGAGAAACATAATGGAGATATATACATATATGTAAAATACATGTATCTTTTAACCTGCCGCATTTTTAAAATAACATACATTTCAGAATAATAATTGATTTCTCCAGGAGAGCATTTTGCTACCTGTTGCTTACCACCACTTTTTCTGTACACCAAACAAAAGGCTACTGGGACCTGAATAAGCATCTTCCCATGTCACAGGGCTCATCCCTCTAAGTCCACAGGATACATTGTTATAATACGATAAAGCTGCTTTTGGAGCTCCTCGGGGCATATCATCTAAAGGATTTCCACGCAGCATCTCTAGAATGTAGTAAACAGGAGAAACAAAAGCTTCCTCTCCAGGAGAGCCACTCACCTTGCCACCCAGTGGGGAATCATTTCAGCTGTGATCTGCTACTTAGACTTGAAGCCCAAGATACCCCAGACTTTGCCTTTCTTTTTGGTTTGCATAGCTGGTGTTGGAGACAGGGACATTCAAAAAGCAATTCGGCACAAGACAGATATGCACTGGAAGACACACTATGGTCTGCTCTCGTCTCAAATTTCACGGAAAGCAGAAATTCATAATACGGGCACTTTTCCTCTCCAGCTCCTATTTTCTCAGTCAGGGAATTTCCGAAATTTTGCTCTTTTATTTATCCTTAAGGGATCACACTGTTTACGGATACCGCTGAGACCATGCTAAGCCCAGAGAGAGTTCTTGCAACACTCACGACCATGAAGCAGAAATAAGAAAGAGAGAAATTCTCCACACTCCGCAGCTACATTATGAAGACTTTTTAAGAAAAGCATATGCAGTCATACTCCGATAGGAAGCAGAATTTTCCCGGACACGAACGTCTCAGAAGGAGCCTCCCGAGGCCCAGAAATTCAGCCATCACACACCAGTCCGTCCACCTCTCCTCCACCCTCTGCCCCTTCCACTTCTCACCTTGTGTTTGCCAAAAAAATAACTTCAGTTTCACCCGAGGGAAGTATTTCCCACAAACCGAGGGAGGGTCTGCGTCCCCGCACATACACAGACAGACTCACGCGGTCTGGATGATGCTTTAACAAGTTAAGGGGCCTCGCGCTTACTCAGCAGAGGAAATCTTTGTGTCTGTGAGGAATCACGCCAATTCCTATTAGTAAGAAAGGAGACAGGGGGCGAGGAAGCCTATTCTCTCGTTGACCAGAAAAAGAGGCCCAGCAAAAACAGAGACCTCTTGCCATGACCATCTGCAAAAAGGAAGGATGTTGTCAACTTTCTTCTCCCCAAAACTCTAATGACCTCTGCCTTGACCCTCAGAAACCAGATACACAGGAACCGGCCCTTCTGCAGGAATTGGGAGCTTTACACTAGAGACTCGGCACTGAGAGGCTTGTCGCCCGAGCTATCTGCCCCGAACATTTGCACTCACATTCCAAAGATGTTTCCGTTGTGCTGGAATGGCTGTGAATTTCTTTCCTGCGGAATTCTTTCCAAACAAACTGCTAGGAACTGTACTGTGCAGCCCCTGTGGCAGGAGCTCTAACCCAAGCACCGCTTCCCCTCATTGCAACCAAGCTTTCAGATGCTGAATAGGACGGAAGGGGTGGCTGGGTCAGAGGAGGCAATTTTAAAAATGCAAATATATCCCGGGGAGGGGGGGAATAAAATAAAATAAACCTCCACCAGAATTCCACCTCTACTGACATCTGACTGATACATAAAGGTAACATCCTTCGCAGCCTCTGTTTAATTGCTACAACTGCCTGCTCACATTTTCCAGGATATATTAAACAGGTTGTTTCAAAAATTCAAAACCGATCCCCCCCACTCCGCCCCCCCCCCAGACCATTAAAGAAGATGGGAGAAGAAGGTTCGAGAGCAAGCCTTCCCTTTCTAGCTTAAGAAGAAGGTACATTCGGTTTGGGTGAGGAATGAAACAGTAGAAAGCTCTGAATATGAGACAGGATTACTAAATTCTAGCAAGAGTTCTCCCAAGTAAGACACCGATGCACTTACAAAAAGAGAAAGTCTAAATCCTAAGCAAAATAAAGGATTTCAAACGTACGATTAATACCGATACTGAAGTTAAAAAGAAAGCATCTATCAAAACTCAATTGTCGTAAAACAAAGCTTATACTTTTGGCTAGGGGTAGTATTTTTAGAACTGGGCTTTCTCTGGAGAGGGCAAAGTATGCAAATGCAGAGTGCACAGAGACACAAACACACACATGCTATACCTTTGTATTACACTGGCATTTTATTATTTAATTAAAGTACTCTTATTTTTCTAGCTCACGCATGCTTCCCTTGAGACGGCTTTGCTGTTAGCCTGCTGGCCTTGACTTCCAGCCAAAAACAATTCAGAAACAAAAAGGGACAACAAATCATATTTTCACAGACATTTTTATCCCTCAGTACAACCCTGTTTTCACACAACATCATCCAGCCCCTATGAAAACTATAATTTAGGGCAATAACCACCCGAACCTAGGGTCTGACACATGGCTGCACGAAGTATTTCTAGTGTAAGAAATTCTTAAGTTCTTAATTGCAAATAAACTCTTTTGATAGAATCACTTTAAACGACATTGCTAGTTTGCAAACAGTGCCACTGGTACGGGCTGATGGATTAAAAAAGAAAAACAAGCCAGTGAAGGCAGTTGTGATACGGCAGGGATCTAGAGAACAAGAGGTTTATTACTCCCAAGCTCTGTGCTATTTCATTACTTTTTAAAAGACAGAGGCGTCGGCAGACTTTCCTCCGTGCATCTTAGTGCCACGCTCGAAAATGCATCACCTAATTTACAAAACAAACTGATTTACCAGGTTCATTCTCTCAACCCTTCCCCAAGCAAGAGTCTCACTTACCTGATGGCAACCCTGTAAGGTTGATTCTCTCCCATAAGATGAGTATGAGCCCCTTTCTGTTTTACCTGCCAAGAGAAACAACAAAAAAAGTGTAAATTATGTTTTTCCTTAAAAAAAAAAAAAATCTCCAGGTAACAGACATCCACTTCTCTTCCCCGATGTTTACATACGTAAAGTAGGCACTACTGGCAATGTATGCAAGCAAGAGAGGGAATAACACTTCCTCTCTCTGGCTATGATAAACTGGAAAAAAAATATCCTTCATTCCTATTCTTAGCCAAACTGCTCCACACTTCCAAAAACTGTCATTCCAATGGCCTCCACTTTCTCTAACAAACAAATTGTCAGCCCTTATTTTCACTTTCTTTCTCTCGCAAAATTTAAACAATTTCATTTTTATTTACACAGCAGGCAAATTATCTATGTAATGACCCTAGTCTAGTAATTCCCATTGATTATATTGACACTTAATGGTGAGGCCAAAGCTAATCAATCAAGGCTCTCCAGATGGTGAAAATAGCAAAGAAACTACTCAAAATTCTGAGACTCTCTCTCTCCCTCTCTCTTTTTTTAAACTCCCTTTCCCAGGGGTACACCCCATCATGATCAAGACGATGATGGTGGAATTTACATTGGGGAAAGGGAGCTTTTGCAAAATCGTCTCCTCTGAACCCAAGTTCAGATTCTACCAAGTGACCCAGTAGAACCAGGAATAATGGACTGTCCATGTGTTGTGCCAACTCTAACAACTCAGTTTTTATCTGTAGGTGTCTCTACATGGACGTATGGAGCCTCAGGTGCTATTTGGACACATCTAAGGATAAAATCAAGGCTGCTCGTTTGTTTTTTTTTTTTAGAAGTATGTTTAGCTTTAATAATCTGCAAGGGAGACAATGAAGCCCCATTACGAGAGATCTAAGCAGCAGACTTTAGTGACATGTGAAGAGTTGTCCCGGAAAAATCGATCCATATTTAGGACATCAAAAAGGACTAGTGGCATGACCAAGTACCCAGAAGAAAAACCCCATCTCACCCCACCCAAGATGAAGGGATACTTCTCTCTTCAAGACTAGAGCTTAGGGGGACATAGTACTTTACCCACAACTCTACTATTCTTTCCAATGGGAAGATTCAGAACTAGTATTTTGAGAGACGGAATTGAAGTCCTTCTAGAGTTTATGACCCCCAAGTATTCCTCCCTCCATGCCAGTTAAAATAAATGTTAAAAGTAACGGCAGTCATTTTTTATCTTTTGGTTCAACGACAATGCTGTTAGAGTCTACCTTCCTGACACCACACAAAGAACGGATCTTTAATAAATCTTCTATCTTGTCAAAAGTGTAACTGGTACTGAAGTCACTATGTACATAAAACGGAAGGGGATTTTCAAAGAAAGCCAATCCTGAATCTTAAAATTAACCCCCTCTCTCTCGGTATTAACTTTTCTACTGGCCTCAGTGAATCTTGGGTTTAGGAAAACACTCCCTCGGCTCCCCCATTTCTGGTCTAGTGTTCAGGGCAAAGTAGAAAATCAATGCCCATATCAGTTTCAATTCCAATGAAACAGGATGCCATCTCATAGACTGTCAGTCTTGAAAGATCTAAGAGAATAACTTTCATTGTATGAGGATTTTACATTAAACAGAAGACACATTCACCCGTTGCAGAAGCATAAATGGTCATGTACACATATTTACTTTTTGTTCTAAGTCAAACGTAGGCTACTTATACCCTTTAACTCCCCTTTATAAATATTACTAACAGAAAAAGCTCGGCCATTATGAGCTATCAAGTGATGTCTGTCCTTCCTTAAGTTCTTGTGTCTAAAAAGCTTCAATAACAACAACTACATAGTTCTCTTTGACATCACATTCACTTGTTTAACTGCCAGAAAATCAGGTAGAGAGGTAGGCAGACAGATACATAGAAAGATAGAGGGATAAAGCAGAATTTACTCTGACTTCCTAGGAAATCGAACATCTAGTGTCCTGTTAGGGTAATTTCCAAAAATTGGATTGCAAAATACAGTAAGAAGGAAGAAGGGTTATCCTTTTTTTTTGCCCCCCCCTAGAAGGAATTACTGAAGCTATCCCCTATAGTGTCTCACCACCTGGCATTATTCCCCAACCCGACTCCAGCACATAGACCTGGAGAGATGAATTTTCCTACCAGGATTTGTCTCAATTCATATATACAAGTTGGGGCTATTCCTTCCATTATTTTAAAGCCGGAAGGTCAGTGCACATAGTAAGGGAGAGAGAAAGAGAGAGAGAGAGAGAGAATATGAATGAAAATAAATGGGAGAGAAAGGAGAGAAATCAAGAGAGGGGGAGTGGAATGAAATGAGCAAGGGGGTAGGGAGGAAAGAAGAGAGTCTGAATTCGCGCTGCCCACGGTCCCCAAAGTGCTCTTGGCTACAGAGACACGGCACCCTCTACTATCATATCAGATACAGACTGCTTAATCTTAATTTTGCTTGTTAAAAAATATTTATCCAGATACAAAAATAAACCCACTGCAAATTACAAGTTGTCAGGGTTAAAAATCTACTCCTGTTTGTGTGGGGGAGGTAAGAGACCAGCACAGACATGAATCATTCTCAGTAATTCGAGTGTTTCCATGACATCAATGGGCACCCGTCCAGGACTCTGTCGAAGTCTGCGAGGTACCAAAGAGGCAGCGCAGCCAGCAGGAGGCTGGGAGGTGCACTTTTTTTTTTTTTTTTTTTTTATTTATTTATTTATTTATTTATTATTTTTTTTTTTTAGGATTATGCTCCTTGTAAAGATTTCATCTATAGCAACCACTTTTACCATCAAATAGATCGCTCCAGAGATCCTGAACGAACACATTTCATTCTGAGAGTGTAAGCCTTTAACTTTATTACATCTTTTTGTTTCCAAATTCAACTATAAATCTGCCCTCAGAGCCCAAACCCCTGTTTGGGAGCAAAACAATCAGGGACTGGGGATAAACCCAAGCACCTTCTCAAACATATGAGATCTATTCCCATCATTTGCTAATGACAAACAGCAGCCATTTTACAATGACATCTCAGTTTCTAAAATACATACACACAAACATAGATTTTATATATATATATATATATATATATATATATGTATGTATCTTTGTGTAAACTGCCCATTAAAAATTAGCTATGGTTTTGATGTTGATTTTCTGCTTAAAATTCACTGCAACATTTGTTTCAGATAATAAAATGTTCAAGAGCGCTGATAACATGTTTGAGGAGGATTCTTAAGTGACTATCTGTGCTCATGAACACAAAAGCCCCTCCATGCCTGCATTTACTCTATGTCAGGCGTGGGTTTTTGTCACTTAGACCAACGGGCTGGCGCGGACAGCTTCCTTCCTCCCTTCTCCGTTCTTCGACACCCACCTCCCCCCCATCCCCACAACCACAACAGAGCTTTGAAAGAGCGAAAGACCCTATTTTCCCAATATTTAAAAGAGATAGCAGCGACGAACAAACCCGGCGCGCTCACTGCGGAATTTTCGAGACGACCCTCCAGTACTAGAATGCGACAGCCGCTGCGGATATTTTTTGGCACAAAGACAATGGTGGCAGTGCCAAGCCCCATGGCTAAAACTACTCAAAAGAGGCATAAGGGTAGCATTAATCGCTCAAGTCTTTTACTGCATGGAGTACTGTTGTCCATATTTTAGAAACTAAAAGTACCCGTTAGTAACATTTGTTGTATGCCCATAAAGGGGTGGGGGGCGGGGGGGGGGCTTCTGAAATATATACCAGAAACCAATCTTGTCAGGCATTTGATTCATTTTTATACCTAAAAGGACCAAATGTTAAATTTTGCTGCTGGTGATGATTTGCCTTGCATGAAGCGAATGATATGACCTAATGGAGCACACTGAAGGCTGAATGAAAGCTATAGAGACGAATTCATATAAACTAAGTCGACATATTGGCTAAACAACTTTCTTCTGCAAAAATGATGTATACAAGGAACATGTAATACTATGTCACAATTTTTTAAATTAAGCAAGAAAAACGCTGTAAATGAGCAGACACAACATCCGTCAATCAATCCTTCTGGAGACAAAGGAGATCAACACGCAGCCCCTTCTCCGGAACGAGTCAGCATCTACAGTGAGCAAACAATCCAGAAAGTCAACACGTGTTTTGACCAAACTGAACCCACCAGCTGCTAAAACCTATATTTAAATTTGACTATTAAAAATGGCTATAATTGATAATCAATAAAGGATTTCCTTGCCTCTTCTGTTGCCCTTGAAAAACTAATCTGAGCAGAAAATATAAGCTGCTTCCAATTTTTTTTAGATTCTTCTTGATCTATTCCGTAATCCTCTATCTTGCTGCCCTGGAAAGGTTAAGGGGGAAAAATGTTTTGTTTTTTTTTTGTTTGGGTGCAGTATTGTTAACACATGTCTATATAATTCCAAATTTAGTACTTTTATATTCTTCTGTCATTTCCTATTTGCCTTCTAATTTTTTCTTTCAGTATATCCATGGTATCCTATTGTAAGAGAATGCCCAGGGAACTGAATAAGAATGAAAATATTTCTCGAAGAAAAAAATGACCTCATAAACCCATTCATTCACAGGGATACATCCAAGAAGTGTCAGTTCTGGTCGATGAATACACCTGAACAGTTCTAATCCACATGGAAACAGACAAGAACAACTTATTGATACAATGATTTCTGCAGATAAGCTGTGACATAGAAGACCGCGTTGGTGGTTGACCAGTAGGGTGATAACAAGGTCACGTTTGGGTCTCTAACCTTTCATTCTTAAAAGGTCACTTTTAAAATTATATATAAATGGTAGGCATCTCACCCACCACTGAAAAAGATGCACCTGTACCAGGGGAACATATCGTCCCATGAAAAGCCTTAATGAAAAATTATCTGATGTTTCAGGACAAACCCAGCAAGGCTGCTTCACTGTTAATCCCCATTCTGGGAACTGAAGAATGAGCCTTTTGTTCCCTGGCATCAGACTCGGGAACTCATCATAACCATGTTCAGATCAGAATAAATCTCTGTCCCTGTCCCCAACCCCAACCTATCCCTGGTTACCCTATTAATTAGTATTGTGATGATGATGATGATGATGATGATGATTTTGCATACTGAAAAGACTATCATTAAACAATGACTGAAATTTTGGGCAGTTCTGAAAATATACATGAGGTTACTATTTAGAATCCTTTCATCTTTTCCATGCTCACTTTTCCCTCCTTTGCCCAAGTAAGAATAGCTGAGTCCTGGCCATGTATTGTTGCCCAGTACGCAAAGGCCTTAGGTAGACTGATTTATTCAGTCTGCACAGCAACCCTAGGAGGCAGGTAATAAACACCCATTTTGTAGATGAGCAAACTGAGATACAGAAAATTGCCCAAGGCTACACAGTCAGTAAGTGACTTAACCAGGATTCAAACCCTGGCACTTGGATTCCAAAGGTTATGGTCTAGCACTACTCTGTGCTGTTGGTATTTAAACTCTTTAAAAAAAAAAAAAATCTATAAATAAGCAAGAAGCCCAATACTGAAGACTCAAATCCCAGAGCTCAAAACACTCATGAATTTGATATGAAATTAATGAAAGTGTCTTATAGGTGGTGATAATTTACATTTACATGGTGTTTTATCCCTAAAAGGTCTCTTGGTACTTTAGAGTTGTGCAAATGATGTACACCACACCTGTAACGTCGTACAATAAGCTGCAACCTTCTCCACGTTAACTTGAAGCCACTAATCCACGAACATGGCAGCAGCCTGAATCTCTACACATTCCCCATGTGAAGAGTATGACTTCGTCTTAAGATACACAGAGAAGAGTGGAAGGAAAAAATACCATTATAATCTAGGACAATGCAGCGTCGTTCATGAGGGTCTCTCTGAAATAATAAGCCCACAGCAGGCTCCCCAAAACAAAAGGAAGGCCAATTTCAAGGGCCTAGGAAATGTTACACCCCATCTACATCCCTCCCCGAGAAATGTACATTACATTTTAACATGTTAAAGCCTCTGACAAGTCCTTCACGGAAGACATTTAATTTAGCTTAACACTATCTTTCTTAAACTTATGTGACTACACCTAACTGCCCCATATCTTTTTGTCTCTTAATACAAGTCATGAGGAACTTTGGGAGCTACTATTACTTAAAAACAATAACAACAACCAAAAAACCCAAACAAACAAACAAACAAACAAAACCCTTACCACTAAGAATGTATTAGGTCAATAAATGTTTGTCATTTACTATGAAATAAATACTGTAAACCTAAAAATTGTATTTTATTTTAACTAAGTTGATCCAAAATCATTGTTCACTATTGGTGATGTTTCCATGCAGATACACCTTTGTTATTCCGACTAGCTGGTCCACTTTGCCCCAGATCCCTGTTTGGTGGTGAGAGGCCGAGACGGCATTTACAAGAAGTCAGAAGTTGATCTTCTTCCGATCTCCACAATTTAAAGAGCACTGGTTCTCTACTACAGAATCTTTTTGTACCAGGACGACTCGATCTTCAATCCATCGGCATTCAAAAATCCAAACTTAATAAATTTTATGCTAAAAGAAGAATTACAACTCAATTCCAGCAGATAAACTAGTCATTCCACAGCCTAGAAAAAATTTCTTCCTTCCCCTCTTCCTAAATTGAGACCAGAAAGACAAGGGGTGGGGGGAGGTGAGTAGGCGCATAATTTGTAGCAAAGGATAATGGGAAGTAGGGAGCTAGCCATCTCCCCAGAAAAGACTAGCATCGGTCTTCTTTTTCACTGATGTGCTTAAGCCATAAAAATAGAATACTCAGTAATGATCTATAGCTCTGATCCTGGAAAATTATGAGTCTTGGCTGCATTTCGTCACTGATTCACCTCATCTCGTCTAGACACTGCGCTGCCTTCAAAACAGTGGGCGGACTAAGATTCCAGATATGATGACTGTCTTGAGGCACCACCAAAGCTCTCCCCTTTGGGGTCCTGTCTAGGTGCAGAATCTATATTGAATTTTCCTTAAAGCACTTACATCTGCAAAGCACTGTATGGTATGCGAAGGAATTTAACTTACACATTTAAGACAACACACCCTAAGAACTTCTTCGGTGGGCACTTTAAGCTCTATTTTTTAATAAAATGAAGAAAGGACAACCAACTTCCATAAGTAGAAGAGGTTATACAGGTATCAAGAGATGAAGCTAGAACATAAACTTCCAACTCCAGCACAAAAGCTCCTTTAGACAACATGCCACTTCTTTTTGGAGTGTTCTAGATGTAATGTCCGCACCTCCTCTGTTAACAAACATTATTCCACCTGTCTTCTCATTGTGCACCACAACCCCTCCCTTCACATCCTTTTAATTCTGACTGTAAGGCAAAAAGGACTGGATAAAAAGGCTAGAGATGATAAGCATTTTGAGTGACCGTCTCTCGTATACCAGAAAGCACTTTCTAAACGCAAAATAAAAAAGTACGGCCTTAGATTATGGGACATGCCCCAGACAACAGCCAAAACAGTCCCCTCACTCGGTGTCATGCTCAGGAGAAGTGCACACATTATCAAATTAAAGCACACGAGTTTTATGCTTTATTTTCCACATGCAGGAAAATCTTTCATTGAAAATAACGCTAATTCCACAGAGTGTGCAATTAATCAACATAATCACGGGGATAAGTTAGCTGTTTGGGGAGGTGTGTCAAATAACTCTTTAAGGCCACTAAAGTGCCACTTCAGCCACCAGAGTAATGATTTTCTGAATCAGCAATTTGTACAAGGGTCCCCTGGAGACCTGAAGAACTAAGGGCAACCCCGAAATCACTCAACTTACTTCTAATGAGTAACTTACCACTGGCTTTATGTGAATAAGATCTTAATAGTTCTGCCAACCCTGTTTTACATTGTTATCACAGTTTGTGTGTGATGACTGGCTCTAAGAGAACCACAGCAATTACGGACTTGGGTGCCCTCTGAGGAAACAACATAAATATTTGAAAGCTTACTTTTGTTATTTGAAGAAACATAATAGTTTTTATACAAAAATAAAGAAAGGTCACTCTTGCAATATATGCTAAAGGCATCAAAGCAAGCAGAGAGAAATATTTTCACTAGTCGTAGGAGGAAAGGAAGACACAGGATGGGCGTGAAGAAAAGCAATCCCCCCAAATTCTGTTCTATGGCTAAGAAACCTTGCTGGTCATGAGACCCATTAGGGAAAGGGTTCTTTCTTACAACAGAATCTGGGTTTCTTTACTCCATGGCATTTGCATTCAGTAGAGTAGGATCTGGTCTTCTAATTCTAGTCTATTCTATTCTATTTTTGTTTTATTTAAAAGATTTTATTTATTTGATAGAGAGAGCAAGTGCCCACAAGCAAGGGGAGCAGTAAAGGGAGAAGCACGCTCCCCGCTGAGCAGGAAGCCTGATGTGGGGCTTGATCCCAGGACCCTGGGATCATGACCTGAGGCGAAGGCAGACACTTAACTGACTGAGCAACCCAGGTGCCCCTAATTTTTTTTTTTTTATTAAATAAAATTCTACTGGTTAGTCCAACAAGCCAGGGGTAACAGTAACCAATTTTAGTGGCAGCCTCTAAGGTTACATCAGATGGAACTCCAATAAACCTGGTGGCCTGGTGGATAGCAACAACAAAAAAATAGGTTACTACCCAATCCAGTCCATTTAACTGAATTTTTACAAACAAAAAATGATTGATTTCCGAGGCCCTTTCTGACAGTTGTAGTTCAGAAACCTTTTTCTGGCAGCATACGTGGCCTGTAAATGTGTTCCTCTCCACTAATGAAGACTGGTTGTTTCAAAGAAATTAGTCTCCCACTACCAAGTATTTTCATCCCTCTCGTAAATGACAGAATTCCAAGATATGAGAGTCCCAGGGGAGAAAGGTCCCTCGTCTTCTGTCAGATCCACTAGGATCAGATCCCACTGCTCTGAAAGTATCCTCTTCCTCATTCTATCCCAAGCCAGAAATCACCTTTACTTTCCAAGGTCAACCTCTAGTGAACATAGTTTGTTAAAAGGGCCCTTTCACCCATTTATCTACGCTTCCATGCCCTACTGAAGGCAGTCCTCACACAGGGAGAGAATGTGGTCCTTTGATCCCTCTGGAGGAGATCTGTGACATTTCTGGTCAGAGGCTGTAGAAAGATCATATGAATAAAAACTCTCCTGAGGCGCCTGGGTGGCACAGTCATTAAGCGTCTGCCTTCGGCTCAGGTCATGATCCCAGGGTCCTGGGATCTAGCCTGCATTGGGCTCCCTGCTCAGCAGAAAACCTCACCCTCTCCTGAGGCTTGTTTTCCTTCACTATCTATCTCTGGGTCAAATAAAAAAAGAAAATCTTAAAAAAAAAAAAAAAAAAAAAAAAGACTCTACAGCCTGGCTAATTTTTTTTTTTTTAAGTTTACCAGCAAAATTTAAGAAAATCTAGAGCTACATTTTACCATTCAAATTACTTTTGACAATAAATTATTTGCTGTCCATTAAGCTGATGTTCTAACAGAGTCTTACTAATATTAAACGTAAAAAATAACACTGACCAGACTCTGAGTAAGCCACAGTGACACAGCAAACAGAGGAAAAGGTTTAGTATTATGTTTGTTATTGCATCTATAAAGGAAAATCACATATTTCAGCATCATGGAATATAGGCAATGGCCTGAGTTTTCAAGCCAAGTTTACAACTAGCAAAAAATAGGGGCGCCTGGGTGGCTCAGTGGGTTAAGCCGCTGCCTTCGGCTCAGATCATGATCTCAGGGTCCTGGGATCGAGTCCCGCATCGGGCTCTCTGCTCAGCAGGGAGCCTGCTTCCTCCTCTCTCTCTCTGCCTGCCTCTCTGCCTACTTGTGATCTCTTTCTCTCTGTCAAATAAATAAATAAAATCTTAAAAAAAAAAAACTAACAAAAATATAATAAGTATCATCTCTCAAAGAAACCACAAGGACATTTGATGTGATACTCAAGACTGAACCAGAGTAAGCTGGATGGGAGTCTCATGAAGACTTTAACTATAGCTTAGACATATGTAGAATATATACAACCATTATACTTACATATATACACATACACATAAGGAACATTTAAAATGTTTAAGTTCTTTTTATTTAAGTAATCCCTACACCCAACGTGGGGCTTGAACTCTCAGCCCTGAGATCCAAAGTTGCACACTCTTCTGACTGAGCCAGCCAGATGCCCTCATTTTAAACCCCAGACAGAAGATAATGCTAGTATCATTCATTTATATACGGAAGACAACAGATTCTCTGGCCTTAGAACTGAATTACAATTGGTCTCTATTCCCTAAACATCCATCACTGAGAAGCTGGGGGGAAATAGCCTAAAATACAAAATACATTTCAGAGCATCCATAGAGCAGACAAAGAATGGGAATACTGATCATGGTTGATCCTGATCAACTTTAAGAGATCAGGTCCACAACAACCAAAGAGGAAAGCAAACAGGACTAAACTCCTCAGAGTCCAACTGCCTTGTGACAAGAATCACCGCTAAAGGAAGATGATGGTTCACAGATAAAATTCCACGAGCTGCTGAGTCCCACACTGTGGTGTTTAAGGAAAGCCTCCCAATGACTGAGCACATAAGCATGACTACATCAAGAGAGGAAGGCGGGGCGGGGGGGGACAGGAAGGAAGGGCGAGGCCATGGGAAGGATGGTCAAAAAGAAGAAGGGAGGAAGGTCAAGGGAGTAGTCAAAACACTGACCTCATCCAACCAAACAGGCAAGAAAATAATGTACATTACAAGGAGCAGAGAGCAATTTACAGAGAGCAATTTTCAGTCCAGAAACTTGCAAAAATGATCACCTGGACAGTTGTAAAAGAGGTCCAAAAAACATAAACTATGGAAATAAATATTTGTTGGGGCCTCTGTGTACCCCGTGTTGGCGGCTGGTACATCCCCAGTGGACATTGTTCCCAAGAGGTAAGGATTTAGATGGCTGAAATGCAAGGGAGCAAACCCAACAATGTGCATCGGTAAGGGGTGAAGGGGTGTACCGAAAAGCACAGAGGAGGAGACTGCTGAATGAACCTCATTGGGTAACAGGTGGCAACAGGAGAGTGTGTGTTTGAGATTCCGTGCAAGACACTATTATAACTTAGGGGCAACCTGAGACTGGTTAGAAGGCATTTCAGAGTTATTAGACATTGTTAAATAAATCAGAGACACTTATATCATTTATTCAAAACAAATTTTAAGGTAACTGAAATTGGAAAGGTACCTAAATTTTAAGGTACCTAAAATTGGAAAGATGGGAAACTGGGAAAAACTTAGATGATATTTCCTTTCTTCCCTAACTAAACTCTTCGATCATTCACTAGTTTAGGGTGCTGGCTGGGGATATTTAGAAGTCATTTGCTTACAAGTCAAAGAAATTTACAAGGTAAGACAAAAGAACTGCAAAAATCTAAACTGTGCTTAGGTAACAATTAGCAGATTGACTCAGTCGAGTCATTCATTTCAAGCTGTGTAGAAATCACTAACACATATAGTTATTATGAAGAATTTGAGGAAACCTTGTTAATAAAAGAACTTTGCTATTTTAAAGACCCGTCCATCACCCAGAGCCCTGGTCTTCACTGTCAGAACCCGAGGGTACCCTCCATCCAAGCAATGGTGGAGAGGCCAGAATGTCCCCTCTGTGATTGCCCTTGTCCTGTGACCTGGGGACGTGGGGACAAAGGGACCGTTGGTGATTTGCTCCTTTAACATCTCACACTCTACAAACAATAACCAAAAGAGGCAAAACCAAACAAAAAGAGGTTCCACTCAAACTACCATTCTCAATGTCTGCCGGCAGGGAGTGGGGTGGGGGTGGGGGTGGCACAGCTTCATTTGGTCTGCAGAGAAGCCAAGAACACCTTGGTAAAATATTGCGATGGACAGTCATTTTCCTTCACAAGACAAATGAAAACTCTTGACACGATCAGGGGTTTTCTCCTAGGGATTATCTGCCACATCTATTACCTACAAAGAGTCATATGGCAAAGTCTCAATAATTTATCTTTTGGAAGTCCATTCCTAATTTAGTCCCAATAAAAATTCTTCTTAAGTGTAATCAGACCAGGGGGAACTATGAGAGCAACGAAAACACAATCAATGGTAATACGAAATCAACCACTTAAAAATTCAAGACTGGTATGTACTCGACATGTTGTTTGAACTATCAGGAGTCTACTTAGCAAAATCAAACAAACAAACAACTCCCCCCCAAAATTTATTTTCAAACAGAAACAAATTAGCTGTCATTCTCAGTATTAGCCTACAACTTTATAATCACTACAAATATATGATTATTTTTATAAAAATGCAAAGACAAAACCCAACCGTGAAAAGTAAAACAAATGAAGAAGCCCTCACAAGGGTTGGTTCCAATCTGAGCAGCCAGCAGAGGGCGCACATGCCCCAACAAGAGCTGGCTGTGGCCAGGCACCACCCAAACTCACTTCAGACAAAGTCTGACCAAAATTTGAATTGGGGGGTGGGAGGGAGCGGCGGGAAATCATCCTATCGGTGGTATTAATGAAACAAGCATGCTCACTTTAGGATCAGTGTGAAATATACAATTACACTTTATTATTAAATACTGACTTTAACAGATTTCTTAGTCGCTTCATGGGAAGTTGTTCATTAAAAAAATATATAATTCTTTGTATGGAAGTGTGGTTTCATCAGTTTTCAAGGTCACTGCAGTTTTTTATAGTTCTATTATTAAGAATTATCTATAATACACGAATTTGTGGCATAACATATATTAAATTTCTAAAACACAAACACTTGTTTTGGTGAGTATATTAAATTAACTTTTCTAAATAGAGTCTCGTTTAATATATTTCCATGTGTCATATATAAATCTAATGAATTTTTGTAACTCTGGAGCAATCAAATATGTATCACTTTATGGTTAAATGAGATACATGAGTTACTTATTTTTTCACTTGCTTGCGCTTGATTATTTGGGTTTCTTATTATAGTATTTGGGGTTACAGGGGGCACCTGGGTAGCTCAGTCGGTTAAGCATCTGCCTTTGGTTCAGGTCATGATCCCAGGGTCCTGGGACAGAGCCCCACATCGGGCTCCCTGCTCACAGGAGAGCCTGCTTCTTTCTCTCCCCTTGCCACTCCCCCTGCTTGTGCTTTCTCATTTGCTCTCTCACTCTCAAACAAATATGATCTTTAAAAAATATATAATATTTGGGATTACAGTAGATCGTATCAAAAAAACACCTAGCAGCTATGTATGAACATGTACGTATAGAAAGGGCACTGTTTATCCTTTTAAGGAAGTCTTCCTATAAATGCAAAAGCCACAAACTCCTCCTAAAGCTTTCTAAGCTTGTGATTTCAGAAATAATATCACGACTTGAAAAAAAAAGGAACTACCTCATAAAAGCACCAAATTAAAATTGACATCAAATACTATATTTTTTTACATTTACATATACAAATTAAATAATCCATAGAACGTTTGGTGTCTAATTTCGAATAGATTGGAATAAACGGAAGGTGTGCATTTAAGTTTCAAGATGGAAAGCTTGGTAGGATAATTAACAGTCACTTGTCCATCCACGGAAATGATCATTTCAACCTCACATCTCCTCACCAAACAGAAACAATGAAGCCATGTAACATCTCCATAAGGTGATTTTTTTTTTTTCCTTAAGCATTCTCGGTAGATTTGAGATTTGAACTTAATTTACAGCATCTACAAACCAGGTGGTTTAGGTTCCATGTAGGTCACGATAAATAATACTTATCCTTCGGCTGATGTGGCTACACCATTTCTGCATAAGTTAAAATGACGACGTTTTATTATTCCTAAGCACTCAATTCTGAAATGTTTGCACAATCTGTTAAGTCCAGGCAAATTTAAACGATTCTGACATGCAGCCTGCTAAGGCCAGTGACGGGGATAATGCCTCTTTACGTGGGTAAAATTTTGTGACATGGAGGTCACTCTCTTAAGGGGAATCAACTGTGTGTCTCCTCTTTGCATTTCCACCACAATCCTTCATCCTGCAGCCTGGAGCTGAGAGCGAGATGCAAGAAAGGAGCCGAGTGCTCAAAGCAAAAATCTGCTTCCAGGACAATCCATTATATCTGACAAGTTAAATGTTCCATGGTAGGCCATATGGCACGAGAGCAGGCCCGACGATGGGAGAGGGGAACTCGGCAAATGCATCACAATTAAGGAGTTTGGCTACAGACTTTACTTTGGATTACTTTTTTTTTATTATTATTAAATTTCAAATGCTGTTCCCCCTCAATTTTCAACGGAATCCCTTTTATGAGATAATTTCTAAAGTTGTTCCACAATTTCTTTTCCGTCTCGTGACTGTGGGTACTGAAATCTAAAGGCTAAGATACACATGGCCCTTTTTATCAAACGGAGTTTCAAAGGGGAGGACCTGTGGCCTCGTTTTAAAAATTTGAAGACAAATAATAAGAAGACTCTATCTGTTCACCAGACAGGAATACGTAAATGAAACTGGTCATTAGATTGGGACATTTGAGTGAAACTGATAGAACATTAAAGTAATTCGGTTTCCATTCTTAAGTCTAAAAAAATCTTAAAAGCCATACAGTCATAACTGGCATGTCCCTGTTTCTTCCACAGTTTGCTTAATATTTATGAAATTAACAAATTCATTGAAGACTTCCTCAGTTGCATTTAGCCCTTAGCAGGCCACCAGAAAGGACCTCTGCATATGCCTGCTAATACCATGTCTCAGACACAAGTCTGATAAGCTCTTAAAGACACTCCTTAAAACCAGGTGGTCCATGGAATAAATACTGGTTGTTGGAAACAACATCACGTAAATAAATATCTGGGCTGTGATCAAGGTGTGCATGTATTCCATGACAGGAGAGGAAATGAAATGACCATAACAGTATCATCCCACCACGGATACCACCATTCATTATGTCATTCTTCTAAATAAAGAAAACAAATGTTTTCATTTCTCCTGCAGAATTCTCAAGAAGAGAACTGGACATACACTAAAAACTGAAAATGCTTTCTAGAGAAGTGTCCAAATGCAGCTGGTCTAGTGTCTAACAGTAAACTTATACCCTCAGTTCCTGTGGAAGACACATTCTTAAGGAAATTTTCATATAATTTGATATAGATACACGTATGTACGCATACACATATGCAAATTATAATGGGTAGGTTCTTCTCAACAAAAGCGATTATGGTTCAAGTATTCACACTGGTTTGCAAACATGAAATTCATGACGATTGAGAGGAATATATATATGCATCTTTCCGAAAGAGAAGACGCTAAGACTTATTTCCCTAAACTATTTTCACTCTCCATTTCTCCAGAGGGTCACTATTTCCCTCCAACGTACCCGCCTCTACCTTAATTAAGAATAACATTATTTCAAAGAGCATATCCAGATACTTTATAAAAATGGGTTATTTTTCTTCACATGTCAAATTAGTAACACATTTTCTGGTGGTCCCAAAGTTAATACTTGTGAATAATCTAATATAATCTCATATTTGCATCTCTCTTATTTTTTAACATGGGACAGTTCACTGAGTTATGAAGATGACATGTGGGTTATGAATTGGTGGTTTGCATTAAAAATCAATTGTTATAGCTCTTTGTTTTTATCAAGTGATTTGACATAAGCTTCATCATAATCCTGTTAGGTAAGTTTCATAACTATTATCATTAATACTTTCATTCAACAGATAAGGAAAAAAGGAGATTCAGAGAGGTTATGTATCTGCCTTAGAGCACACAGCTCTGTAATGGAGCCACATCTGCCCAAGCCTATTTCTGACGCCAGCATTTTATCGCCATGCCATACCATATACTTCATGAAGTAGGCGTATTAAAAAGATTTAAGCAAGTGTTACTTAGGAATGCAAGAATATATTATACATTTTTATTTCATATTGAAGAAAGTAGCCAAATAGCCTGGTATTACAAAAATGCCCAGTTTAAAAAAGCACGAGGATCCTATGCCTGGGTTTTCTAGGAGGACAGATCACATACTCAACATGCAATTTCACAGGGATACACTCACACACAGACACACACTTGTAAGATGGAACCATGCGCACTTTAGCACCAACAGGGTACACTGGGCCACTGTGTACTGTAGATCCTCTTTCTGTGTATCCAGATCCACATTTTTATTACTAATTAAAATGTCCAGATGGTAAAATAACACCTGATCTGAGGGGCTTTTAAGTACAGTAATTGTCAACGTTCAACTCCTACATTGTTAACAAATTGAAAAAATTGGCCTGGACTGAGTTTTACATGTACTGTTTCCAAACCAAAAGTGAAATGCAGTTAAAACTTCAATAATTTGAACAGAAAAATGCCCACAGGAAACTCTTTACCCAGAAAAAAAAAAGGAGAAAAGATCTGCCATTCAAATCATGACTATTGAGAGAAAGTCTGCAAACTCCAACAGAATCGAACGTCATATCATAGCAATTCAGTTTGTGTTTTATAGGGGAAAAATACACAATAGGGGGGAAAAATGAGGTTAGAGCTAGCTGTTCAATAGCCATTCAATCCTATCATTTCATAAGGCCTTTCTCTGCACCTTTTGTGTTATGGGTTTCTAAATAAAAACCAATTAATTTTTAAATGTATTTGTGTCTCTTTCTTTTTTCTTGTTTTGTTTTTATTTTTGTTTTTGTTTTGTTTTGTTTTGCATTTCTATGCCACATATAGGTACAGACCTTAATCATAAGGCCAAAACATTTATTATCTCATCTGCTGTTTAAAAATACAAATTCTGGGATGACCCCTGAAATTCAGGTTAGGCCTTCCTTCATGAATAATATACTTGAGTAAATGACAAATGCTTTTAAAAATGTTTTAGCAAGTTACTTCCTAATCCTAAAAGGATTCTTTTTCTTTTTTTTTTTTTTTCCCTCAAGCAAACATTTTTGCAAATATTTAGGCTGCTTTGATACGCAAATGTTCTCCCAAACATTTCCCCCAGCCAGCCAGCCACTGAAATCTCTCCACAGACCCCAACCAATGGGAAAGTTTGCAAGGGAAATAGGAGAAACAACTGGAGAAGAACACTGCCAGGAACCCTGGCTTCCCTGGCCACAAACAAATGTTGATTTTGTTTCAATACCTGAAACGCGACCTTGGGATGTGTTAATGAAACTCCTTTAAAATGCCCAGTCATGGGGCTGTAATTCCCCTTGACTGAAGCAACAGTTTCTGGGGAGGGTAAAATTGATCGCCCACAGGTTTCCTATTTCAGAGTTCAATAACTCCAGTAAATGTGGCTTGCTGCTGGACAGTGAAAATCTCATCACTTTTAAAAGAAAATGCCCACAGGAATTAACATGTGAGAAACAGGAAACAAAAAACAAAACAAAACAAAGCAAAGCAACAAATAATAGCATAGCCAGGGTCTCAAATCTTAACAGGTATAATAGGAGTACTTTCAAAAATGTTCTCCCAAGGGAATAAGCCAGGGGAGTAGAGGTCCCTAGAGCCATCCTTACTATATAAATAACTCAAGAAATCACTCGTGCAAATGAAGGATTTCTAGAAATAAAAGCGAGAGGATAGCATTCCAAAATAACTTGTAAATACAGGATCAATACAATGATTATGAGTGACAACAAACTCTAAGACTCCTTTTCCCTTTTATACTCTGCTTCAAAAACATCCCCAAAATCGGGTTTGGGAAATAATGGGATTCTCCAATAACAGGTTAACAAATCATTTCACACCATGTCTCCAGTTTATTCAGTAACATAAGCCACCAGAGGCTGGCTACACAGAAAACAAAACCAAATTTCAGGATTCTGGTAGCTAGCACCACGCTAGGCGTTCCTTCGGAAGGTGTGAGTTGGTGTACTTTGTGAATTTGGTGGGAGAAGAAAAGTTAACAGTGAGTTTACCAAAGCCAGTGGAATGTTGAGCTTATAAAATTACAATGATCTGCTTTCTCAGCCACGAACCTGCTAATCTACACTTGTTCCTTCAATTCTGCTATCATTTCCTCATTTACACATATTAGAAGTGGTCAAAGATTTCATCAGATGTGGTTTTGACAACAGCAGCAAAGTGCCTAAAGCCACAGATTTTTAATTGAGCCCAAAATACAGATTTTAGGGGAAAAAGAACCAATCACAGCAGGAAGGGCTTTAAAAGCTGGTGGGGGGGTGGGGTGGGGAAGGAAACATTATCTTGAATAGTTACTCTGCACTTAGTTGCACTATGTGAGAAGAAAAGAAAAGGGCTCTATAAAATGTCAGAATTAACCGATCGTTTCAGATTGCTTACAGGTGAAATTCTACCATCTGGATGGGCAGTTTGCCCGCATAAAATAGAAGTAAACTATAAGGAAAAAAAAAAAAGTAAATCCTTCTTCTGCCTTCTATTTTAACACAATAGATTTTAAGGGAAAGAGGACAGAGCCACCATAATCTCCAGACATTAACACACACACACACACACACACACACACACACACACACACACACTCATGTACAAACTGAGAAAACAAAAGTTGGAATAAAGCAAGAGACAAATAAAATTCTGTTTCTTGGAACTCTGAGATGTAATGAGGAATAAAAACATAGTCATTCTTAATCGCATAACAGGGGAAAAAATTTACTTTCAAGTCCTCATTAAATAACTGATGAGACTGTCTATTTTACTGAGATACTCTAAAATATAAGACCTAGGCTATCAAAGTTTCTATCTTCTCCTAACAAGGCATATTTATATTCTTTATTTATGCTGGGCTAGCAACTTTGGGAATTACAATTTAACTTAAAATAAACAGGAAACTGCATCTTGGGAACTGCCTGAAGTTGTTTTCTATCATTTGAGAGTGAAAATGCTTATAAATTTGACAATTTATAAAGACATATGCTTTCATTCTCTCTTCTTCTTAATCCTCATACAAACCCTTTTGAAAAAACTATTTACAACTATTCACAAAAAACAAAAAAAAATCTGACTTTAGTGATAATCATTTTTGTAACCTAATGATCAAATCCCAAATCAGGTCAGAACTCTGTTAAGGTTTTTCCTTCTAACGTTGACAGGGGAGACAGGACTTTCAACTGAACTCTAGGCTGGTATGACAAAACATGGTACTAGGTTGGCACCCAATGGTTATTTGCCAATTGGAGTCACACATTTTGAAAGCAACACAAAGAGGCTTTATAAATTAATAGCTCTCTGTGCTGAATGCTTGTCGATAGCCCTGTTCTGAGGTTTCTGGGTATCCATTTTGATTGTACAGTGTCTCTTAAAATTACATCTGAAGCACAACACTAGACCAGAAGTGTTGAGTGAGAGAATTATGGGCACATTCCCAAACTCTTACACTCAACCACAAAGGGAATAGACTAAAAGAAAAAGCACTAAAAAAAAAAAAAAAAAATCCTCCAAAAAAGAAAGGGGGGAAAAAAAAACCCCGACCCACCCTGAATAGAGAAATAGAATACTTGCTTTTCTTTCGACCTTATGGGTAGCACACGGAGGGAGGCACCAGCAGATCTAAGCACAAATACGTGATGAGGAGTCGCCAAAAAGCATGTGGCTGAATAAACTGTCGTGGCGTGAATTTGCCAGCGAGAGGACAGAACACAACATGCTGAGGCTTGGCTGTCCTAACATGTTTTACTATGTAAATTTAAATAGTCTTGAAAGGGAAAAGGGAAGAGGGGAAAAGGTGGAGGTTTTTTTTTAATATTGACAAAAAAAAAAAAAGTTTGCCAGAAATTCTCATACTTGGGTCACAAATAAAAGTACGTTCATTGCTGTTATAAAAAAAAAAAAAAAAGAATCTAGTTCTTAGGCTAAAACTCATCACATGTTTCCTATGATGGAAATTTAGGGGGGTGGTTTAAAGAGTTAAAGACTCCCTACCATTAATTTGCATCTGGTGCTTTTAGTGTGTGTGTGTGTTTTTTTCTTCCCTGAAAAGTTGGCAGAGCTGCCGGTTTTCCATAATGCAAGCATTTGGGAATTGTGAGCGGAATGAAACCGATCCAATCTCCTGACTGCGACATGAATTTTCATTAATTACAACCTTGTCAGCAAAAGCATTATCAAAGCTGAATATGAAAATGCTAATGAGTCCTCATTTGCATATTTTTCTTTGTTGGAATGTCATTAATTATTACATTTTATGATGATGAATGCAGCTGTCGAAGCTCTCCGATGCATAATTAGCCATCAGAATGCCAGGAGCCGATCAGCATTTTTGGGTGAAAAAAAACAAATTTCACTTCCACTCTCCCCCCATCCCAACACATACACACGCACGCGCGCGCGCGCGCACACACACACACACATACACACACACACACACACACACACACCCCTGATGACGACAGTCCTGAGGCCGGACTTCAGGGAAGTTGAAAAGGGGTCGCGTAGAGGGAATTCATTTTTGCTTTAAAATTACTTTGTTTTTAGCCGATAACGGTCTTATACAATAAAAGCAGTTCTTAATAAAAAAAAATCGTTATTCCAGCTTAATTAATGCCACGCTTAATTATAACACCATGATGTCAGCGGTTTTAATTAAGTATTGGCTCCGTTACAAAAAAAACTCCTCGCTGCAGTAAGAGTCACAATACACAGATTTGTGCAAATCATTTCTGCGATTTTTTGGTCTTCCGTGGTTCCTGAACTATTCAGATATTAACAGGCAGCGTGAAAACTCCAGGCACACACGCGTGCGCAGGAGGGCAGGCACACTCGCGCGCACTCACACACGCACGCACGCACCCACACCGAGCAAAGGGGAAAACCCGTACTTTCCGACTGCATTACTTGGATAGATTTTAGAGCTTACCTACTTGACCACTTTTTTGAGCTAAAGTGTAAGTGAAGATGACAAAACATAGCTCATCCTCTCTCAGCCGCTGGGAACGGTGTTTATAAGTAAAAAAAGAAAAACAACACAGAGCAGATGGGACCATTACACATGACCAAACCAATCAATCACAGATGAAGGGCCCAGGTGCAGCGCAGCCGTGCAACAACGCACCATTTCACAGTCTGTCAGACACACACACACGGTCGTCCATGAGTGACCCTCCTCGGCTCCCCCCGGACCTCATCTGGAGCGCTGCGCCCCTCTCGCCTGCCTACGCTCCAACTGACGTCTTCATAATCGCCCTGTCTTTCCATCCGCTTGGCTCCTGGGAAGAGGGGGGGATGGAAGGGGTGGTGGCGACGGTGGGGGGGGGGCGGCAGAGTGGGGAGGGGAGATAAGGACAGGGGCTCCCATCATTGTCACTTGCGAGGAGTCCAGCCTTCTTCCTTCTGCCCTCCCACGGCCCCTCCCTCCCAAACCACCACCGCCATCGCTTCTCTAACCATCATTAAGCTCATTAATTTTTAAGGGTGACTGCTTGGTTGTGGCACCCCAACTGTCAGCCATTAGAAATAGAAATTTCATTGGTGAGTTTCTTGCCCTGGGAGGAGTGTGTAACTGGACAAAGTCACAATTAGAGGGAAACGGCAGGCATTAATTAACTGCAAGTGGTTACTAGTACTTTCCACGTGCACCCCCCCCCCAAAAAAAAACTGGTTTGAAGGAAATCCTAGTTACTCAAAAGCCTCTGAGGAGCCGACTCTTCCTCAACATTTTGTGCCTTAAATAATTTCTGTGGCCTCGGGCCGCCAGCATCACAGACTCCTACAAGAATTATTGAACCCAAATAAAATTGTACATTTGCAAGAGCCACAAAGTGATTCTGGTAGCACGACGGAAATACCAACTCAGACACAAACATTAAGGATAGGCTCCCGGTTTTAAACATAAAATGATGGATCACAGCGCTTTAAAAAAAAAAAAAAAAAAAATCAGTGGGGAAGAAAGTAACCAAAGAATGCAGAATGGAATGACAACATATACCACAAAAGCCTACCTACTACCTTTGAAAGAAATCTTACCACATGGAGGAGGGAGAAGCCTGGCTTTATTGCTTCAGTATATTCTTTAATCATGAACTTCTTAAGCCTAGGTAATTTATAACAAAGTTTTTGAGATCTGTAGATAGAGCACAAATATTATAAAGGAATCAGCTCTATTTACTCAAAGAATTGAAAATGGATATTCTCCCCAGCTTTCAGAGATGACTGCTCGTCCAGTGATTGAATCCTCTCAACAATTTATAATTTATTTTGCCCATTTGGAGATGGGCAGGAGTTTAGGAAAGCACTGAAACCCTACAAAGAACAACTATATGACTGCAAAATAGCTTCAAGGATTTATGCCCCAAAATGCTCATGACGTTTTAGGCTTTACGGGAAAATTTACACTGAGAACAAGAAAAAAGTTAACCAAAATAGACCACGCAAGCCAGCCACTCCAAGGATTAAGTCAAGTGTCATTTACATGCAGTTTCATGTAATGATTCAAAAATAAAATAAAGGGTACAGGCTAAGTTGGGAGAGAAAGTGTCCTACCTAAAATCTCCATGCCATTCCATTTACAGGCAAAGGCAATTTTGCAGAACACTAGGCAGATTGGATTCATTGAAATGAAAGCTTTGTCTCTTAGCATGGGCCCTACCATCAATTCAAACATGTTCTCCAAATGGTTTGATGACGCACTTGTTTTTGTGTTGTTTTTTTCTTTTGAGGATTCAGTGCGCTTCTCATCTCCTTACCATCTAATTTGTCCTTTGGAAACTTCTAAATATTGAAGTAATCATGAATCTTTCTGCTTCCCAATGTGCCCTGTAATTTTTATGCTTAGTCCTTGGTAACAAGGAGCCTTATCTCTGATCTCCAGAAAAAACCAACAACAACAACAACAACTAGAGAACATATTTATTAAAATCTTCCATAGCTATGTGGAAAGGATCACTTTGCATTTTGGAAGTGTATTTTTTTTTTCCTCAAGGAACAGACTCTACACATTTGCATTAATAAATTTCTATTTTCAAGCTCAATAGAAATTGCAGTACAAAAAGCAGATGTGTACGTTGGATTCTTTCAAATTAAATTTCCAAAAGCAGAGCCTATTCTAGTTCAAGATCAAAGGAACTAAAACACGATCTCCTCCCCCTTCCAATATAATTACAGAGATTTCATTTCTTTTGTTACAATGAGCACAACAGGTAAATCTTAAACCTGAAGGATAATGATCAGGTGCTCTATCTCAGCTTTGCTGGGTAGCTAAATCTCTCTGCTCAGTGCCCCTGCTGTTTAAACTACCACTCCACTCTACTTTTGTCTTGGAGGTATCTTTCCTTTTCGACCTCAGAACTGTGCAGACTGGTTCTGAGGTGGACAAACCCATTTTACAGCAGGGTAGTTCTAAAGGAGGGCCATGTCCATCCTAGAAAGCGCATCAAGAAAAGAATCTTCATTTGTAGGCATCTTTGATTGGTAGGCTACCTCAAAACCCTTTTGGAAGTCAATGGGGTATAAATAATAAATAAATGAGGAGGGACACTGCTGTGAAATGTCATATCCTGGCACTCCTGTGAAAGGACAAGGCCCTGGGGAGAGAGAAGAAAGAGATGCAAACCGCAAAGTCCTCCAAAACTGGGGTTCGAAAGAAAATCTGTTCTATTTTGGAGTGATTAGCGTGATCTATTTCTTTGGGGAATATAGGTAAAGAGAGAACAAAATTTAATGTCAAAACCCACAAAAACAGAGAACTTTGGGAGAGAACACCCTCTAGGCTTAAACATCCTTGAGAGAGGCTGCATTCTACATATGTATTTCCATCTCCCTTTTAAAATTCCTGGTACCTCATTTCATCCTTTGCTGCCCATAGGCATCTGTTCCCCTCTAATTATTTGCCATTTAGAAAAACTCTGCTTAAATTCCTTGTGCATCTGTCCCTTGCTTAGTGTATATTTGTGATGCTTAAATATGGTGCTTGATATTAGAGCAGCCTTGCATAGAAGTACAGAAACTTTCCCATCCCAAAAAATGTTTCAATATCCTCTTCCCCAAAATGCATACACAAAGTGAACTCACTATTACCAGGATTTTGCAATAAGAATGTCTTCCTATATGCATCACACAGACACACAGACACAGACGCACACATACACACACACCCTCTCTCTTCAAAGATTTGGCTGTTGGTAAACAAAGCTTCTAGTGTATCCTCCAACCAATGACTTCATAATATGCATACCAGTAATGATGTCCTTTCCAAAATGCAGCATTTACTACTTTAAAGTAGCTCGGGTCTCCTAACTCCTGAATTATTTTTTGCTAGTTTATGAAATAGAATATGATTGTTTTGTATGGAAATATCCTGACTTTCAAGGATATCACCTCTTGAGAATACAGGAAAATAAAAGCTTGAAAAATCCGATGTGGTTTGGTAGCATCAAAAATCCAAAGTCGAACAGGTTCAACAATCCTTCCTGTGTCTCTTCCACACGTCCTTCTTTCTGGCTGGTCGCTCCTTCCTCCGCCCATTCTTTTTCTCCCTCTTCCTCACTCCATACTCCCTCCCTTAAAGAAAAGCCCTGGGCTGGGAACATGGAAACTTGGCTTCTAAATTTAGTTTTGCCAAAAACAAGGTGGAGTCTCTTTACTTATCTGAATTGGAGTAAATGATCCCAAGGCTGAGGAAAAATGACTATTAATAATATTAGTAGTGATAATAAGAGTTTACTCCATGCTGAACACTTTGTAGTGTAGGGGGCATGGGCGCTGCTTAACAGCATGAATTTGAGAGTCAAAGTCCCCGGGTTGGGTTTGAATCCCAGATCGGTCTCTAATGAATTAATGGCATGGCAAATTACTGGATATCCTGGTGTCTCCATTCTTATTAAAAAAAAATAGGACTGGTAATAACATATATGTTACTTGGTTGTTGTGAGGAATAAATCGGTTAAGACATTAACGGTACTCAGAATGTGTATTTATTTATTCTTTCTCATCCTCTCCGCCACTATGGAAACCTCACGCAGAAAGGGAATACCTTTTGTTTGCCACTAGATGCATGGAGCCTAAAATAGTGCGTGGCACATGGTATGAAGTTGGTGAATAAACGACTGTTTGGTGAATGAATGAATAAGTGAATGAACAAATAACAAAGAAACACGACTTGTGCAGTAAGAACCACTGATTCTAACACTGAACAATTAAATCCTTACGAGGTGCAATTTATATGGTACTTTGCATGACCCCTGTCCTTAGGAAACTGATAATTTATTATGGGAATGAAGCTAAGTACAAACAACTATCGTTAGAAATCATAGAGGAAAAATCACACTAGAAACATATAAGATGAATACTTGGCTAGGTCAGAGAAAGATAACTCAGTTCTGGGGGATGGGGACGGGGAGTGGAATCTTCCTACCCCATGATTCCTCCAAGAAAAGTCTCAGGAAAGGTCAACAATGACAACAAAGTAGTTCCAGCCAATAGACAACGTTCAGTTCTCAGACCTCCTGGCGACCAAAAAGACACTCTTATCCCCTCCTTATACTTGATGTGGCTTAAATGACATTACATTTCCTTTCTCTCCTACTTGTTGGGCATTGACTTTTAGTCTCACCCAAAAGCCTTTTGTTAATTTTTTTAATTCAAAAAAAAATTGTTAAGACTTATTTGAGAGAGATAGAGCATGAGCAGGGGGAGGGGCAGAGGAAGAGAAAATCTCAAGCACACTCCCCACTGAGTGCTGAGCCCAAAGCAAAGCTTGATCTCCCAACCCTGGGATCATGACCTGAGCCGAAACCAAGAACCATCAACATAACTGACTGAGACACCCAGCGGCCCTTCACCCAAAAGCCTTTAAATGTAGGGAATCCTTCAATGGCTAGGTCCTAGGTCCACTTGTTCCTGAAGACTCCATATGCCACCGTCTTCCACGGGCATCTCTGTGCTGAAGACTCCAGCGACAGACCTTCAGGCTTTCTCTGAGCTTCACATCCTTGACTCCAACTGCCTACTTGATATCGTCACTTGAATGATTTAAAAGGACTTCATACTTAACCCCAAACTCAGGATCTTCTCCTTTTACACCTAGACTTGTCCTAATGTTCCCTGGAATTTAACAGAAATGAAATTATATTTCTTAAGAACCTCCTATTTCTAGTTCCTGTGCTAGATGCATAGCTCTCTTTCATCTTCATCACAGTGCTCTAAAGTAGATACCATTGATGAGAGTCGTAAGGCTCAGAGAAATTGCTTCCCTTTCACCCCAGGCCAAGGATCTCAGGGCACAAAGCTCAAAATTAAGAGGATGAATAATGTTTGTTGTCAAGAACCGATCTTATTCCCTTAGTTTGAGCCTTATAAGCTAGAAGGAGTTGTCACAATATAACCCCTCCTGATTCATAATGAAAAGATAGTTTGGTGAATTAATGAGAAGTCCATCCAGGGGATAAAAGGAAGGTATATAGTAACATCTTAATCAGACCAAAACAGACAATAAAAAAGTAGAAAACTTACAGAAAAGAAACATAAATGGAAAAAAAGAGCTAAAAGCTAATTAAAGAAGAACTATAAAATATAAGGATATTAAATCTGCGTTATCAATCAAAAGCCACAAAGATGAAAACTTTCTTAAGATTTTTCTTTCAGGGCACCTGGGTAGCTCAGTCGGTTAAGCGTCTGCTTTCAGCTCAGGTCACAATCCCAGGAATCGAGTCCTTCACCGACAGGGAGCCTGCTTCCCCCTCTCTCACTGCCCCTCTCCGCCTGCCCGGGCACACGCGTTCTCTCTCTCTCTTTCTCTCAAATAAATAAATATATTATTTTAAAGTTTTATTTCTTTATTTATTTTGAGAGCGAGTGCACTCCCACACGCGTGTGAAAGCAGGGGCAAGGGCAGAGGGAGAGGGAGACTCTCCAGCAGACTCCCCACCAAGAGTGGAGCCCATCACAGGGTTCAATTTCATGACCCTGAGATCATGACTTGAGCTGAAACCAAGAGCTGGACGCTTAACCAAGACTGAGCCACCCAGGAGTCCCAAAGATGAAAAACTTTCAAATCAGTAAATATATCCCCAGTAGAATCCCAAAAACCACCACTAGAGGCCCATAGGAAGCACGTAAGTGAAAGGAATCCTTGGCAGTGTTGTCTAAGTGAAGCGACCTGGGGACAGCTGAATGTCTATGGCCTGAGAACTGGTCCACACACCACACCAGCACCACTCATTGCACAGCACGCGTGCGCTCTCTCTCTCTCTCTCTCTCTTCCCCCCACCCCACTTTGGGAGTCCCTGCAGGAGGCACTGAGTCCTACAACACGTGTGCCCCACAAGAATCACTATACTTCATACCCTCACTGAGGACTCAACAGGTAACCTTTCAGTAACCGGTGACCGATGAGATCATTCTATTGCTCTTACTCACGGGGACACTCTCATGTCTTCTGAGATAATTCTCAAAAAAACCATCTGTTTGACCAGCTCACCAGTAAATCTTCCTCCATCCAGGTGACTTGCCCCTGACCCCCAAACCTGCTGTCTCTTGACTTGATCTCTCACAGACTGCTCAAGCTGGGCTTGCTCTGCTGTTCAAAGGCAAGTAATGCCAGCCTATCACCTTGGAGTGAAGACCTCTGTGGTTGGACTCACTCTCTGCATATGGCAGACTGGGGGTTCTCAGACAGACAGAATTAGACATGTTGACCTTAAATGTTCCATACTATCTTATTCATATAATATTAATATTAGAACATTCACCTCCCTGTATCCACAGTTTTAGACCTTTGATCTCTCCAGCTGTCAAGGAAAAATATTTTTCTGGCATGGAGTAAAGTGGATCCAATACTCATCTCTATCAATCTCAGACAGATCCTGTTGCATTTTCTGGCTCACTAGAGAGAAATTTCTCTCTTCCAGTACTTGTCATGACAAACTGACCATGATTTGTTGTAGGAAAGGATCGTGGGTATTGAGGGAGGCAAAATGGGTAAAAGGCAGTTCACCTTTTGGCTGTCACCCAGCAGCCACAACCCTGGCAAAGGGTGTAATTTCCAAGTTTTCCACCAGCAAACTGGGAGAGGCAGATTCTTAGCAACACAACTATGTTTGGACTCCCAAATTTAAAAAAATGCCACTTGCTAGCCATGCAGTCTCGAAGACAGACATCCTGCTAAAGATAAACAAGTGGCCCAATATCACACAGCTACTGCATTGTGAGGCTGGAAGCCAAACTCCACTCTGATACTGAGCTCCAAGCTCTCTCCACACCCATGCGTATAAGGACATAAGATGAGAACAGCCACTAAGAGTAGTGAGAGAACCAGAAAGAGAGTTAAATTTGACATTGGGAATGTTGAGAGAGGTGGGTTTCAAGAGATAAAAAGAATAGGCTAGGTAGAAAAAGAAACAAACCACAACAACAATACAGAATCTGAAGTTGTGCTCCCTTAGAAGATCAACTACCTTGGAGAATAAGCAGTTTCATGGCAGCTCTTGAACTACATCCTGCTGAGGTGCTGATTCGTAGGCCTGAAGTGTGTCCTAATTTTAACATGACCCTCAAGGACTGACATAAGTGATCTATGATCCACACTTTGATAAACTCTGCTGGGGAGTAGAGGATCCACGCTTACGCATATCTGTAGACTGAAAAAGAGTCGGAGAAGAGAGAGGTGGTGAAAGCAAATAGAAAGGGAAAGATTTCTGGAAACAGATTCCAGGACAAGGAAGTTAAAATAAGCTGAAAGATGCAAAATACTGAGGTTTGTCCAGGGAATATAGACAGGGCACATGGCTTTTTGTTTATGTTTTTGGGGGGTTGTTTTTTTGTTTTTTTGAAGACATGATTGGAGAAGCACCAGAGTGGGAGATATTCTAAGATCAACCACCTCAAATCAAGCAACACATTTGAGATTCAACATCTCTGCTAAAATTCTGGGCTGCCTGCTTCAGTTTGCTGCCACCTTCTCTCCCATCTCTTCCCTTCTCCGAGGATGAATGGATCCATTTAGGGTGCCGAGCTTAGACTGAACGGTGAAGGTCTAGAGGGAAAAAGACAGCCGGTAGTGGATGGAGAAAAATTAGTTAGACACAGGTCACCTTCCCCTGCAATCTCAGGAGAATCAGCATTGCACTGGAGGTACTGGGGTAGTCTCCCAAGATCCGGGGCTTCTTTGATTCCAACAAATCCTAATGTGTCATGAACAGAGACTCCCAAGAGCTCATGGACCATGTGACAAGTAAAGTGGGAGGGTCTCCCAAATAAACGGCAACTGGAGAAGAGGAAATGAAGACACAGAAGGGTGGAGGTGGAACAGCTTGGAGAATCAACACTGAAAGTCAACGGGGAAGGCATTTTGGAAATGTAGGCTCCTTGTCGACAACAGGGAATAAAGATTCGTGTTTACTCATCCTCTTCATCAGATCAAATAAGTGGCAGAGGAGAAGGCAAAATTAAGGCCCACCGGAGACCTATCCCATGAGTCAAGCCTTGGGCGAGGCACTTGCGAAACACTGTGAAGTAAGCCTTGTTATCCCCATCCCCACAGGCCAAGAGGCAGGCCGGTGTGCGAGTGGCTGGGTCAGGAGGCAAACCACAGGCTGAGCGAGAACTGAAGCCGGGTCTCTCAAAAAGCAAACGAACGAACGAACCCCCTCAACGATCCACCAGAGAAATCCACCGCTCCGCTCACCCCTCTGCGCTGAGAATACGCGTTACCCTGATTCTTATAGAATTCTGATTCTCTGAATTGTTCCTAAGTGCTTTCGTACTATTTTGCTTAAATTTGCCAAAGATTGTAAACTACTTGGGTGTAAACGCTGACCTGGATTCCACAGAGCAGTGTAATTCCAGGCCCGCAGTGCAGCTGGCAAACCCACGTCCTCAGCAGACGCAGGCATTCCTATTAATAAAGTGGCAGGTCCTACACTCATCTCACTTATCCCTTATTAAAAAATAATGATGATAATATTTTCCCTGGACTCCTATGACCCTTAATCATTCTCCCTGTAAGGTCTCTTTCTTTCTTATTGTGGTTTAACAGGGTGCTGAAATGAAATGTTAAAACAAAACCAAAACAGTACAGAAGTCACGAGTGTGGTCCTCAAACCCTAGCGTTTTGTTAACATATAACCTTAGCTTATCACTTCTAGTAGTTACACCTATCTGCACTGTCCAGGGAAGTGGTCAGGTCTGCTGGTTAAGAACACAAATCCCAAACATACCACTAACCAACGACAAGCCTCTCTGTCCTTCATTTTCCTAATTTGTGAAATGAGGATAATAAATACTCTTCACAAAAGGCTGCTGTAAGATAAAATCTGCAAATCAAAGCACAGGGCTTGGCATACAGTAAGAGTAAACTGGCTAGTGGCTATTGTAACCACAATAGGATATTGATGAACACTTATGGACACTAGCAATCGGCACTGTGAACGTCATTGGAGAAAGGTCACTATCCTTATTTAGAATTTAGTGCTGCCGGAGCACGGATTTAATCGGCTCTCATATGGACAGGTAAGCTTTGTATTAGTAACACACATAAAAAGGCTAGACTGAAGGTGGACTCTTTTGAAAACGCATGCCGTTGGTGACGTGGGATGAAACGGAGAGCCATGAGATCGAATGTTCCTCCAAAAACGTCCAACAGTGCGTGTTGCTGACGACAGCAACGTCTGCAGAAGGAGCACCCACATTTTCAACTGTACGTATGCGTATGATGTTAAGAGGAAAAATATATCACCTCAGTGGTTCCCAAGGCTTTTCGTGTTAGCTATTGTATTTTAGTTCCAAACAAGCTCTCTTGTTTTATGACTTTTTCCCTTTGCACCTTTCTCCCTGCTTCTTCCCTTAAGAGCCCAATCATCCATGTGCACGACACCGACAGAGCCATTTCCTCTTCAGCTGTTTACCCTGGAGTGGCTTCCCAGTCCATTACGGGCTAACATTTAAAGGCATAATTCCTACCCACTTGCAACTTTTATTCTAAAGGAAACAAAACAAATCAGGCTAAGGCTGCGAGAGTACAGTCATTTTTTCAAAGACCTCTCATGCCTCAGACGGTTGCTCTTACAACTGTGGGGCAAATTCAAACAAATCTTTCTTTACCCACTGCGTTCAACTGCATTTCTTTTTGTGCTTCTATACCCTGACTTCTAGTATCTTCTTTTCTCTTTATTAATTCCGCCAAAAAATGTTCACTGGAATAGAATTACTTATTTATAGCGATCAATTTGGGCTTATAAGCATATGTTCAATTCCCATACTATGTAGAATGTTTATTTTTCTGTTTGTATTAGAAGAAAAAATGCAAGCAAATTTTGCATTTAGTGATACTGTCAAAATGTTCCAAGGAAGAATCCTGGTTCTGGCAATATGTTTTAGAACGTGTATATAGGACAACCCCTCAAACCCAGAACCCCTCTCAGATATCCTCCTCTAACATTACAGAGATAGGCTACAGAGATAAGCTCTGTGTTCTTAAGGGATGTCTACCAGACCAACCGGAAGTCCCAAGTGCAGGGAACTTCAGTGCTCCCCGCCCATGTGGGGTGCTCCTTGCTCAGTATAATGCCTGGAGCAAAGTGAGTGATTGGTAAATGGAACAGGGAACTTTCAAGATTCCCTGGGAATATCCTGAATTACCAATAAGTCTACCCGTACTCATCAGACTGGAAATGATTATAAAGTTATTTTTATTAAATCGTCTTTGATTTGGCTCCATGGTATTGGCAAACGCTGCGACTTAACCATTTGGACTGCACATGCAGCTGGCCCATTTTCAAAACCACCAGCAACATGTTTATCATTTGTCTCTCTCACTTGAATAAAAGCTCCACAAGGGCAGGCATGCTTTTTTGCTTTGTTTCCGGCTATATCCCGAGCTCCCCACCTGACCCAGAGTCCGTATTTGCTGAGTGAATGATACGAGCTGAGCACGGCTTGTCAGGCCCTTCAGGAGCCAGCTCTCATGCACCTGGAGAACCTACGGCTCACTCTCTCCCTTCCACGATGCTCTGAAAGAGATGCTCAAACCCTTCCTTTCCAGTCTTCTGCAGAGAGAAATCCCGAAGCCTCGAGTACTCCTCCCTCCCATTCCCATGCCAGCTCCCTCCTCCTGACTCTCTCCTGATCATACAGATCTGAACTTGGATGTCAACTTCCCCAACTTCCTCTGGGCCATGCCCCTCCCTGCCAGGAACTCTCAAAGGACCCTGTCCACCAGACAGGAAGCGACTCCGAGCACATGGTATTGAGGCGTATATCACCGGCACCGAGACATGCCGAGTATCCGGCACAAAGCTGATACTCCATCAACATTTGGTACATGGAATCATGAATAACTTAAAGTCTGAACACTAATATATGAAGAAACCGTAAGAAGCCCAGGTCTATATCCAATGCAACTGATACTAATCAGTACTTAGGATACAAGTCAAATAAGCTTACAAACAGAGTAATTTACAATGCAATCAATAAATCAATATGTTGTTGACCCTTTCCACAAGTTACAGGTATTTCTGGCCCATTAACAGTGGGATATGTCTTCAAATAAAACTTCACCAATCAAGATTCTGTGATTAGAAAAGAAGCTCACAGGTAAAGAAATAGTTATTATCAACCCAAGAAGTAATTTCACATAATTAATGATATAACTATTCATTCAAATATAAGAACTTTAATTCTCTCTAGAGGTTACATTTTCAGCTTGCCAAAAATTCGACATAAAAGCAGGTGTTAATTTCAATGATAAAATGTAATACACTATGACATGTGCAAAAACAAGCAAGTACCTCAATGCCATACATTCTCTTTAACTTCTTTAACGTGTTACAAAACATACAGCAGCCTTTAACTGATTTTCTCTCTGCATTTTAATTTTATTAAATTAAATATACAGAATACAACAGAAGCACAAAAGTCTATCTACTACCATGGCCAACATGTTAGTGGGGAGCCTCAATGAACAGGTTATGAAACTATGGTCCGAGCAGCCTGGGGTCAGGTCTGCGCCCATAAGCGATCAAAATATTCATGTGCATGAAAAAGCCAAATCAAACAAAAACAGCTCTGTCATTACGAAGGTGATAGAACATATAGCGAAATACCCTAATCATCTACCTCACCATTTAACAGATTCTGGGGAAAAACAAAACAACACTCATCAAATCAAAGTAAGGAAACTGGTCCTTCGTGCTCCTATTACTGAACAGGTAGCCAAAAAAAAATTTTATTGTGTACAATAAGTTGTACAAGGTAGCAGAGATAATGTTACAAAGTATAACAAAATCATCCAAGTACTTGAGAAAACCATACTTGCCTACAGCCAATTTCGAGGCTAATTTCATAGCATTCTTAGCTATTTCCCTAATTGTTCTGCGTAAGGCAAAGCTTCCTTCTCCAGTGTCATTTAGTCTTAGCTGTATATTACCAAAAAAAAAAAAACAATAAATGGATGTTCTTTTTGAAATATTTATAGTGGCGGCTTTGCTTTAATTTGGCTTGTCTTTCCTCTAAATTAGTAAAAATCAGTTAACATCTTTTCCTACAAGAAAAATCATTCCAACTGCAAATACATAATGCTTAATTGTGACTTTACAACAATGTCTGTTATTCACATCATCTTTACAGAGGCAAATCTTTAGGGCCATTAGATTAAGCCTATCAATGTGAAGGACAAGTAAAATGAAAAACAGATCATTCCAGCCCTTTCCGGAAGAATGCACAATTTTAACATATTAAAAATTATCCGTTTTCTTTGACCTAAAAAAGTTATTAATTTATAGCATAAAAATAACGATGGTAAATAGTTAGGTGCTAAGTAGGTGATGACTCATTTTTACTGAGTGAAAAAGAAATAGAAGCATTTAAAAATAAGTCCTCAGTTCAACAGAACGGAGCAAGCAGTTTTGAAAACTAAAATGACAGTTCTTTGATGTGATGTGTAGGTCAGAGATTCTCAAACCTGGCAGGACATCAGTGTCTCCAAATGCACGTTTAAATTAGATGCTTGGATCCCAGCCCAGACCTCTAAATACAGAATTTCTGTAGGTGGAGCCCAGGCATTTGTATTATGTGAATGGCCCAGAGGTAACTCAGATGTACAGCAAGGGTGAAGATCTACAAGATTTGGTCAAAGTTCTTTAGGGAGTTAAGGGAGCATGGGCTGACAGCCAAAGAATGCCACTCATCAGATATACAATTTTTTTTAAGATTTTATTTATTTATTTGACAGAGATCACAAGTAGGCAGAGAGACAGGCAGAGAGAGAGAAGGAAGCAGGCTTCCTGCTGAGCAGAGAGCCCGATGCGGGGCTTGATCCCAGGACCCTGGGATTATGACCTGAGCCGAAGGCAGAGGCTTTAACCCACTGAGCCACCCAGGCACCCCGCATCAGATATACTTTTTATATCAGATATACAAGGGCATAAGGAAGGAGGGGGATAAAACAATATTCAAAGTAAATATAGGCTGAGATGTTCCAAAGCTGCTTTCTGGCATTCTCTGTCCAGCTCTGGCTCCTGCTTTCTCATTAGTCATACAGCGCTTGCAGGTGGGGCTGGTGTTACTATGTTTATAGTTGTCTGCTGCATATGGGTCTCCCCCCCACCCCATCCACCTCAACAAGAGGGCAGATTCAACCGTGTTGGACAGTCCTCACATGAGTTATCTATTCTGTGGGAAATAACCATCAAACGACAACAGGCTCTAGATCAAAGACGAAAATTTGACAAAGGCAACAGGAATGGCACTTGGTGGGTCCATCTATGGGTGAACTTAGGTTTGCCAGTTTTCAGAAACACTTAAACATGGAACAATTCTATATGGGAATCTGGAGTTCCTAAGCGGCCTGTTCCAACCAGAGATCACCACCGAATGTCCTGGTAGCAAAGGTGACACTGGAGAGTAACTGTTTTGAGAAGATTTTTGGCCATGGGAACAAGGTACTGCAGGACCAAACTGTGCAGTAGATGAAAGTCTATTCGTCCTGGTCCCACATGCTCAGAAATAACGTCCCTGAAACATCTTCCATATTCCATTCCTATGTAGCTGCTAAAACAATACCCAAAAGTGGGAAGAAGTGACCCCATGAAGCCCTCCTCGCAAGAGGGCTTTTGTGACTTTCTTAAAGTAATCTTTGCACAGAAAGCAAAGAAATACTAATTCTGGAAGAGAAAAGGAGGGTCTTTTGAATGAGGTTTATTGGGCCCTAAAGTTCGTGGAGGGCAAGAGTAGGAAACGAGGTATGGTTGTCAGCCTGAGATGGGAGGTGTGGGCACCACCAGATCGAAGTGCAGGAGGTGGGGAGAAAGGAAAAAGGAAAAAGTACATTTGAAGGTACAGCCTCTCACCTGCCAAGGCAAGAGCTCTGAATTCCCAAACCGCACAGGAAGTCATGGGTGCAGGGGCAGCTGCCGGGAACCGACCAGCACCAAGTTTGGTTGAGAGCAGAGAGACAAGCGAGCTTGGAAAGAAATATCCCCAAGCGTGGAAAAGGGAGAGGAAGCAGTCACCCGCACTGAGGACAGTACGGCAAACAGACATAGTAATAAAGAGGGTCCCCTTATCCATACATTAGACACCAAGAAGCCAAGAATGATAAAAAAAAAAAAAAAAAAAAAAAAAAAATTTAAATCAATAGCCTTTCTTTACTTGGCAGGAGGTAGGGTTGTTTACAGGACTGGTGGAGAAGTAACTTCAAAAATCCTAAGGGTGGGGCGCCTGGGTGGCTCAGTGGGTTAAAGCCGCTGCCTTTGGCTCAGGTCATGATCCCAGGGTCCTGGGATAGAGCCCCACATCGGGCTCTCTGCTCAGCAGGGAGCTTGCTTCTTCCTCTCTCTCTGCCTGCCTCTCTGCCTACTTGTGATCTCTCTGTCAAATAAATAAATAAAATCTTTAAAAAAAAAAAATCCTAAGGGCAGGGCACCCGGGTGGCTCATTTAGTTGAACTTCCTCTTGGTTTTGGCTTGGATCAAGATCTCAGGGTCATGGGATCAAGCCCCTGCGTTGGGCTCTGCACTGAGTGGGGAGTCTGCTTAGGATTCTCTCTTTCCCTCTCCTTCTGCCCCTCCCACTTGGGCTGGCGCTCTCTCTCTCTCTCTCTCTCTCTCTCTCCAAGATAAATAAATAAAATCTTTAACATATGTTATCTTGGAGAAAGAAGGAAATATCATAGGGAAATGATTCATAATCACTTTAAAAAAAAAAAAAAAACAACTAAGGGCATGTTTGTCTTTTCAGGATCTAACACACAGCCTGACACAAAGAAGTGTTCAGTAAATAACGGGCTGAGTCAGTGACTCAGTGAGTCCCCTGGAAACAATAGTAAGACTTCATGAACATTTAACAAATACTTAACATTAAATGTTGGGCACAGTGGAGTAACTCTCAGACTGAGAACTTGGGGCACAGAAAAGATGCCTTGGTTATTCAAAGGCCATTAAAAATAAAATTTTTTAAGCACACTAGCCTGTTCCCTTTAAGGGTAAATTTCAAAGGGGCTAGCCTATGAATCAATTAGATTAAAACAAATCCATAAAATTATCTGCATTCACCCCCAGAACCTCACCTTCCCAGCTGCTTCTTCATTCTCTCAACTTTCTTCAAGGTTTTTGGGTGCGTACTGCTAGTTTTAAGGTTTTATTAGCTTTTCTTCTCACCCCTTCATCACCTGTTTTGGCATGATCCTGATTTCTTTTGTATTTTTTCACTCTCCTGGGAAATTTATGTCTGTTTCTGGCATCTGTCCCCCATCCTCTTTTGTGAACACTGAGGTGAAAAATTCATTTATTTTTTTAGCAGGATCTCCACTGCCTGTCAATAAATTAGCCTTTCTATCTCTTCAAGGCTTGACAAACCACTCTTCGGACCTCCTGTTCTTTAGGTGCTTTCAGAAATGACTCATTATTATTTATCATCATCTCACAGGTAATCTTTCTTGCTTTTTCACTCTAAATTTAAGGATATTTTTAATATTCTTAACGTCTTCCTGTAATCATGCTATTCTCTTCCTCTACAGCCCTCGAGGTCAACTGTACCTCTTTCTTAATACATAATTGCCATGTGCTCTTCAGTTTCCAATTCTGCTAGCCCGAGAGTGGGAATAATCTTACGGTGGGTTTCTTCTTACACAGCTTTTGGGCATGCGCAGACTGAATCCATCTCCCAGCACGCAGGCCCCTCTGATTCCCAGTACTCTTCCTTTCACTATTTATCCCTTCTTTTTCTCATTCTGTTTTACAGGGTCTAAAGTTCAAGGCTGACTGTTAAAATTTGTCTCAAGGGACAGAGAGGCTGCAGTCCTGCCTGCACGTATTTGGCATTTTTCAGTGCTTAAATCAATGGCTCAGATAATATTTCCTATGAAAAGCATCATTTGATGACCAAATCTAGTGCAACAACCCATTAGGTCCAAACTCCTACATGTGTCGCAAAATTGCATAACGAAATCAAGCTTCCCTGCACTTTTCTTTTTCTTCTCTAGTTTGACCACAGACTTGCTACAGCCTCTAGAGCTGGTTTATCACCATGATCTTAAAATATTCTCCAATTCTACACTTCTAATCATATCCTTTGTTTCACATAAAACTTAAGAGGAGTTTTATGTCAGTTTCCACTTGTTCATAATGGTAGTTTAAGCTACATTCCATTCATTCCCAAACTTTATTTTCCTTTCTATATCATACACAGACAAATTACATTTTATCTACCTTGTAATCCTCTATCATGTCAATATTCTAGTGGTCCTTACTACCTGATAGGCAGAATTTAACTCTCTTTCTATTATAATGTTTATAATCTTCAGATATCAGCCAGTACTAGCCTGTCCCTATAATTTCAAGTGACGTCCATTCCTTCAAAACTAAAAAATTACAGAATGAATAGCAGCAAGCCCCCTGATTTTCTGGTTAGTGTTTATCATAGCCACCTAAATAGAGTAATTGTATGGGGTATGCATATCAAAAATTATTTCTTAAATGTAAATTATGCAAAATAGAAAAGCTTAAGCTCTCAGGTAAATATCAACTAACAAATATGATAAAAATACAAAGTGGGAGGATTTTGCCGCCCCCCACCCCCAGTGTGGAACAGACCAAGGGAGCAATACTGAATGCTGTAGCCAGCAATCAATGGAAACTCTTCAACAGGACAGAGCATAGTGTGAATTTATATACTGCCCTATAAGCAAGCAAACAAACAAACAAACAATCGACATACCCTTTTAAATACATAAGAATCTGCACATACAGAAAGTGACTTTCCTAGGATCACTAAGAAATCATGGTGATCTGATCTAATTGGTAATGCTTTTAAGCACCACATTTAACTGGATTTTCTTATAGCACTAATGTTCCTCCACTGACACAACTTAGCAGGCAATGTATTTACAAACTATAATAGCCTGAAAAGAATTAACAATGAACAATGTGCAAAATAGTCAATTACAGGCTTAAACTTTAAACAAGCACTTACAATGAAGATTAAAAAAAACTATCTTGGCTATTGGGTCATTTTCCAGGCTACTAACTGCTAAACCATGTGCAGAACGTGCTTCCAATTTAACCATCCAGATTTTCTAAACAGGCAGATAGCTTTGCTCTGCAGGCAGAATCAAGTTGGTCTTCAATTTGATTTTTAAAACAAGGCAGTTCTACAGAAAACCAATAAGCAAAAGCTACAGATTATCTGAAAAATAAAGAAAAGGGGAAGTGGGTTTTATTTTAAACACCTTAATTTGTCTGTCTATAAAAGTGAAAAATATAATCTTACTTTGGTCTAGAAAAGGGTAGTGGCTGAATAAGTTCTACAGCCCTATCAGTTTCGGAGGAGTGGTAGCCACAAGGCTTGGCTCTTCTGAGACGCAGCTCTGGCAGTAGATACTAATACAAAAGTAACATGCTGGAAGTCATGGAGATTTAAAAAAAAAAAAAAGAAAGAAATTATTTATTTATTTATTTATTTATTTATTTATTTATTTATTTGACAGACAGAGATCACAAGTAGGCAGAGAAGCAGGCAGAGAGAGGAGGAAGCAGGCTCCCTGCTGAGCAGAGAATCAGAGGCTTTAATCCACTGAGCCACCCAGGCGCCCTAGTCATGGCGATATTTTATAAGCTACAGAAAAAATTTGAATGTTTCCTCACTAATAAACCACCTCTCAGGTCTTACATTGGATACAACGCAGTCTGAAACTTTCACTCTCAAATGGCTGGCTTCCCTCTCTCAATGGCACCAGGTCAAAATCCACACAAAAGGAAACGACCAGAACACAGTCAGGTACATGGGAAGACTTTTGTGGTGTGAGTCTATGGAAGTGTTACATGCTGGTCTGATGAATCAAGATGGGTCGGCTTTTTTAATGCACCATTTGTACTTGTGGCTATGTCTAAACAGAAGATGTCAAAGAATGATTTGTCCAGAAAGAAGTCTACAACTGTAACTATGTACTGATATCCCTGATGTCTTGTCACTATTCTGACATTTATTATGAAAACAAGTCAGGTTGAACTAATCTTGGCTCAGGTCAACCTAGACGTGCAATGAGGTCCTATTGCTTGTTATAAAACGGGTTACTGGACGCTAATCCATTTCCTCTCTTTCGGTGTGCCTAGCTTTCAGGTTAACGTCCGGCAGTAGGACCGTTTTCTTAAAACTTGGGATCTCAGACATGGCTCTCAGGGATCTTGTGTATCCTAAGAACGATGTTTCTGAAAAGTTGTCATGAGTCTAATCTTCATAGTCTAAATTTAAGGGCATCCTCTGGCAAACCCTCTGTAAGGAAAATAACTGCTCTTCAATTTAGCTTCAGTGTTAACCCAAAATTTTCATATAACCTTCAGCACCTATAATTTAGTAATATCTGGCTCACCTTGTCAGTTTCCTGCCCTAAAGTTAGGCATTGATGAAGGACACTTAGGGCTTTTTGTCCAGGTAATTTTAAGATTTTTTTAATTTGTCTGTTTTTTGAGTTCTTTTCTCATAAGGCCCAACAAAGGAGCCAGTTAGTAACCAGAAATCAATAGCAAGATTATTCACAACCATACCCTATCTATTTCCTGGCAAATTAATTACACGACTCAAAATCAAGAACCACATTTCCTTCTTCCATTGGTCACAGAAAAACCATGTGTCTTAAGATTTCTCGCGATGTAATGAGCAGTGGATATTACATATGACTAATGAATCACTGACCTCTACCTCTGAAATTAATAACACATTATACGTTGATTAACTGAATTTAAATTAAAAAAATAAATTAATTTAAAAAAAGATTCCTCTCCAGAAAGCAGAATGTTGACAGTAAAGAAAGGATTGACAATTACAGAAATGGCCCTCAGCCATTCCCCACACCACTGTGATAGTAGTGGTGAACATTTACTGAGAGCTTACCATGTTCTAAACCTCCTCTTTACACTGTACATGCATTGCCTCATTGATTACACCCAACCATCCACACAGGTAGATTTTATCACTATATACACAGGTGAGGAAACTAGTAGAAAGGGTAGAGTCAGGATTTAAGCCCAGGAGTGCCCACTGCTAAGTATCACACAGTCTGTAGTACCGACAGAGCCAAAGGAAGGACTGGTCCATTTGCAGAGCAAGACCAACAAGGAGAAATCCATCAAGAATAGATACAAAGTCCCATGTGGGGATGTGGAAGACCTGATTATAAAGCAATTAACATTAGAAACACAATGATTTGAGTGGACGGCAAGCTCAATTTTCAGTCAATGCTAAAGCATAGGTGTTTAAGTGTGACCTTGGGCTGCGTTAATACGAACAATGAAAGCAGACCCAATACTGATTAAACCAGCTCTGGAATATTAAGATCCGGATTCCCCTTGGGAGAGTGAGAGAGACCACCGGAACACACGCGGAGGGCAGTGACGAGGAGTATGAGCTTAACCATGTCGTATGATATGCTAAACGCCTTTCAATGTCAGTTTTGAAGGAAGTGAGGATTATCCTCTTGGGAAACATGTGTGGAAGGAGAGACAATATCCATTCCCAGGCAGCTTCAAAGGTGGAAACGTACCCTAGGCTAACAGCTACACAACTGAGAACTTTCTGAAAGTCAGAGCTGTCACAGTGCAATGAATTACTTTGTCAGGAGTGACTTCTTGAATGCGGTGAAGCCCCAGCAGAGGAATGAGGGCCTGTTGGGGATCCTTCCATTCATACATTAGTCATAGTGTCATCTGTATGCCAAGCGCTTTGCTAGGGCCTCATCTAGGAGGATTCCTCTGTTGGGAGGGGAGCTGATATAAATCAGAAAGAACATAAGAAGAGCTCTGAGTTCCATTCCACTGTTAAGAATCAGTCTCTTCCCCCAAATGATGGATCCAGCAATGCTCTGAAACAAAAGCTTCATTCTAGCCTATCTTAGTGAAAGAAAAGAAGGAAGGAGAGAGGAAGGCAGAAGGAAGGAAGGAAAGAGGGAAAAAAAAACCACAAAGAATTTCAAAATAGTATGTGAGGGATGAGTGATTAAATATAACACTGAAAATGATTTTTGATCAAGAATTATCCAGCTTTCTTAAAGATACCAGATTTGTAGAGAGGAAAAGATTAGGTAGAGACACTTTTTTCTTTGCCTTCAACTTAAGATCTTTTGAGAGCAAAATGATTAACCAGAAAATAGGTTCACTTTTCTCTCACTGGTAATTTATCCATTCCCATGACTTCCACTACCAAATATGGAATGCTGAATGCCAAATCTGTAATCCCAGCCCAGAACCACAAATCCATCTACCCACAGACATCTCAAAAACTCATTAGGTCCTAAACTGAATTTACTTCTTCAGTCTCTCGTAACCCAACTTCTCTCTATTAACACATCTTAATGAATGGCATCACCACCTACCAGGTGGCCCAAGACAGACCAAGGCCAAGAAGCCAAGGATGACCCCTCCCTTATCCATGCGTTACCAACCCCAACGGTTTCCTTCAGATTGCATCACTCAAATCCATAGCCTCCTCTTCATCCCCATTGTTCCTGATTCGGTTAAATTTCTCCTTGTTTCCTCTTGGAACTGCTTTCATCACCTCCTGAGTAGTCTCCCTGCATCTCCTATTGCCTCCTATCTGCACTGTTGCTGGAGTGACTGTTCTTAAACCACAAATCGGATCATGTTATCCCACTGTTTAAAATTAGTCCTTGAGTAGCCTGCCACATGCTTCAATGAAAACCCAACTTCCTCCACCTACCCACTTTTCTGGGGCCAGGATTCTAATCCCTTCCTCTGTGCCCTCCCAGTTCCAGCTCCGTGTAACGTGCTCTCGCTCCCACACCTCTGAACAAGCAACTCTCTCAACTGGCCATTTTGTTTGCTCCTAGACAGTTCTGAATCACCCTTTAAAACTCAGCTCATGCATTATCACTTATCATGTAACTAAATTCATACGGATGCATCCAGTGACCATCCTCAAGCCCCTCTCTCTTGTCTGCCTCAAGTCAGAGAGCCAGCAGACACTGGGAAAGTTCACTTTCCCGGCTTCCCTTGCAGCTACAAGTAGATCTCTGCTACAGAGTCGGCCAAAGCATGGTGAGCAGAATTCCACTCAAGGTCACCGGTCTCTGGGAATGCTTTTTTTCTCCCCTATGGAATGGGATAGATGGCGGAGAGATGCTACTCTAATTTCTGCCTCTCCAGCTTCCCGCTGGGAACTCTACTGTTGTCTGGGATTCAGCAGCCATCCTGGAAGAAACTCAAGAGGAGAGGAAAATGCTCAGGAAGGAACGTCAACGTGCTAAGAAAGAAAAAGATGGCCGCCCTGGTTTGCTGAATCGACACAAGCAACGCCCTCCCTCCAGACATCCCCTTCAGTGAGGAAGAAAGCCGTCCTTATTTGACTAACCTACTCTTGTCAGGTACTCTATTAGTTGCAGCTGAACACGCGCTTAACTGCTACTGCCCCTCCGAGAATTCTTCCCATCTTCTAAGTGAGGCAGCGCAGGCGGGGGTGAGAACGAGCCAGGCAGGGAGGCGTGCAGCGGCTATAGCTTCGAAGCTGGGCTCCTCCGCTCACTCACCGCAGGACACCAGACAGGCAACCTAATCTCGCTGACCCTCAAATGGTATCCCCCTCTCCCTGTGAAATGGGAATGGCAATGCCTAAGGAAGAGTTTTATTGAGCGCCCCCAAACCTTTCAGTCATTGTTAGGGGACTCTGACGGTTGTTGGTAGCCCAGATATATAACCCAATAGCACCCTATATAAAATGATTATTTCCCGAATGTCCTGATTTACAACTATCTGATACCACCATGATTCCTTCCTTAGACTATGAGCCACACTGGAGGCAAGAAAAGTGGATTATCACTATGTAGTTAGGACCTAACACAAGGCCTGCACGGCACAGACTTTTCACAAAGATGTGTTGGATTAAATGAATGAACCAAAGACTATCTTGAGTATTGAAGTCTATCAGTTTGGCTGGCTTCTAGTACAAACAGAATTTACATAGATGGTTAAAGGAATACATACATTGACGACCATATGATTGCAGACATACTGGTAACACATTAATTTTATTTACCAAGAAGCCAAACAAACTCTTAGAACAGTAAGATATTCCGGTTTGCTTTCACAAATATGTAATTTGCCCTTTTCCTCACTGCCATAGGGGAGCACTTCCTCTCCATCTGAAAATTAAGACAGCTAAGACCCGAGGTGCAAAAACTGCTTGCGGTTAAAGCAAGCCAAAAACTGAACACAGGATCCATGTTCTTTCTTTTCTCTCCCTTCCAACTTAGCCTCTGGAAAAAGCCGTTTCTACGAATATATACCTGTGATGAAGTTATAAAGTGAACAACCCCCACTGTTTTGCAAAGGGATGGGGGGGCAGCTTCTTTGATAAGTCAACAGCCTCCAAATATTAGAATGAGCCAAATATTTTTTCCAAGCAGTGTCTTGTCATCTATGGTCAAACTCATATAAAACAGTATTTATTATATAGGAATGTTCTTTAAATGCAACCCCTCAAATATACTGCCTGATCACAATGACTGAGGGAAACAGCATTTGATATAAAAAAATCAGCCCTCCTTTGGTCATTAAGATTTTCACGTGAACTGAGAGCATTTTCTTTTTCTTTTTTTTTTTTTTTGAGAAGAATGCAACTTTTTTAATGCAATGTGATCACATTATTAAAATAAATTAAAGTTAAGCTTTTAAAAAACAAGTTGCTTATTACTCAGCCATAAAAAAGAATGAAATCTTGCCATTTGCAATGACATAGATGGAGCTAAGGAGTATAGTGCTAAGTGAAGTAAGTCAGCCAGAGAAAGACAAATACCGTAGGATTCCACTCATATGTGGAATTTAAGAAACAAAACAGATGAACATAGGGGCAGAAAAAAGAGAAGCAAACCATAAAACAGACTTACCTACAGAGAACAAACTGAGGGTTGCTGGACGGGAGGAAGGTGGGAGGATGGGCTACATGTATGATGGGCATTAAGCAGGGCACGTGTGATGAGCACTGGGTATTGTATGTATGTGATAAATCACTAAATCCTACACCTGAAACTAATATTACAGTGTATGTTAACTAACTGGAATTTAAATAAAAATCGGGAAGAAAATGGTTTTAATCATTTTGTTTTTCTATATGAAGGAACATTCCCTCCTCCCAAGGAAACGTGATCTGCTCTGATAAAACCTTAACAGGTACTGAAATTTATATATCATGTTACAGACTTACAAGCCTATACTAATTATTAATGGTCCCCCCCAAGTGTTCACTACTTTACACATTCTGCCCCTTAACTAGAGCACTCAGAAAAGCCATTGTACTCTGCCTGACTAACAGACCATGTCTTGAACAGCCAAATGGCTTAGTGAATGCAGATTTTCCCTTCTGTACACTGTATGGGGTTGATGTAAAAACCCACTGCCCATGCAAACCAGCCACAGTCCACCTGGAGGAACACAAGTAACTTAGGGAGGGCGTCCAGCCAGGGCTACCATCAGCAAGTCAGAACCAATTCGGAAGCAGTTTCCCTAGAGTTCGCAGAGAACGTTTCTGTGCAGTCACAACTGTAAGGACAGCGAGTTCTCTTGCTCTGCTCTGCGAGTATTTTAAAGAAGTCACAGAGAGGCTTCTTTTTATGCTAGAGCAGGTGTGGACTCAATTCCACTCTTAAACTAGTATCAGCTCAGCCGAGAGAACAGCCGTAAATTTTTATTTCAGAACTAAATGAAACTCATGAGGGTATGGGGCAAAAGCTCATTAACTATTAAAATGCCTTTAAAAGACTGTGAGCAGGGGTGCTTTCTTTTGCTTTAGTTCCAGATTGGTGTTCAAACTACAGAGAGGACTTCTCAGTGAATGGAAAATATAATCACTAAAAGTACAAAGATTCAGAACATTTTTATTTTGAGGTAACAAGAGATTTCAGAGAGCTCTTTCCCCCCTGACCACACTTCCATGAATTCGGTCAGTAACAGAAATAGGAAACCGAGGTTAAAATGAAAAATGGCTTACTTAAAGATCGCCAAAAGATTATCCACCAAACGACTATTTCGTATTTTCCCATAACGGACTTACTTGAATGCCTAACAGAGATTGTCCACCGCTGCTTAAGTAGTCTGCCATGATGGTTAAAATACTTATGCTCAGTGCATCTCAATTTCCAAATAATATTTGTGAGACCATCAATAAATAAGGAAAAGGGAAACTAGGCAGTACAAACACACATGCACATACACAAAAAGAGACACTCACACACACAATATAGAGCTTGAATTTAAAATCCTGCCAGGAGACCAGCGTTTAAGGCTTCCAAAAATATGGATACTAGGCTCACTTCCAATTACTCTGAAAGTTCTGAAGGAGACGGGGTCACTAACGAATTTTCCTCCATGTTTGGGTATTGCCCAATTAAGTACAATCAGTTACACATAAAGAGTTTAGGCTTGCATGGGAAGCATTCAGATTTGGCTACTGAACTGTTAAGAGTTCAGCTTGGTCTGAATAGTCAAGGTGGGCAAAAGGCAAGAGCGGTTAGTGACCTAGTAACTTCAGAGACGTAGCCACAGCAGTGCTGCTAATACAAGGCTAGAAACCCGTACCATGTGCTCTAAATGCACATGGTTTTTATGTGTCAACTAGATTTTTATGTGTCTCTAGCTTTCTCACCCTTCTCTTCTTTTCTCTCTTCCTTCTCCACCAGACATTATCAGATATCACACACTCTGTATTTTCATTCAGTTTGAACATGGCCCACAAGGGGGTGGAACTTAATTAATCACTTCCACATTCTGCCAAAATTCACGACATGCTTCTCAAGTTTGCATATCACTTTTGCCAAGCTGGTCAGACCCAATAAACAGAAAAACCACCTTGATAAAATAAAACTGGGTGGAATAATAATTCACAGTAACTGCTTGTTCAGCTTACCATCCTGCATTTCACCAGTCCTCGGGCTTTACTGGGATTTTTAACCTATGGGAAAGCTCACAACATTTCCTTTTATTCATTAACAATTTCACCAGCTATACTTTACACCAACTTAAAGTGAAACTTCCTTATCCTTTTTTTTTCTTTTTACGAATACACATATGTCAAGGAATTGAGAAGTGATTAATAAACAATCATTGAGGAGATGAAAAGTGTTTGGGCCATAACTATTATGTACTTAGGAATCAATTTAATTTAATACCAATCTATGCTCCATACATCTTCCAACTGGTGATCCCTAGGCCTGATATTCTCCAAAAGGACATGAAATGAGATCCACTAAATGCCTCTTGCTATTCAAAAATAATACACAGTTCCTTAGGAAGGACCCAGAAACCCTCTGAAATGGAGAGAATCGGAGGATAATCACATGCAGAGCAACATTCTATGCCCAGCTTCTCCGGAGAAGAACCAACTGAGGTGGGTGAGGACTGTCCCTAACACATTCCTGAGAACGTGGAAGGTCTGGGGAACAGTATCTCCTTGATGAAAAGCAGCCTACCTAGAGGTTGCTCATCACTGACATAGCCTACGATGCAGGCGAAGAAATCTCCACTCGCCAGTGGGCTTCCCAACCTCACCATTCAAATACCACACCAAGGTGCTTTTAGCCATGTGTCACAACAAAACCCGAAAATATTGAAGTTGGAGAGACAAATGGCTGGAGGCAAATCTCTCACAAGGGGCATATCTGAACTCAACAAAGTTGTCCCCAAAAGAGGAACTTACTTTAGAGGCTTACTGTTTTCGTGAATTGGCTAAAAAAGAAATCTTTCCATCTTGGTCTCGATGTTTAGAGAACCAAGCATTCTAGACTATCTCCACCTGTCCTTGCCTTCTGTTCCAGTCCCCTTAGAAGGTAAAGCTGTCTTAAAGCTGCTAGCACCCAAGACCCAACGTCTATACAGTTTCCAGTGACTTGCAGACAGAAGTGACCGGCACCAACCTGTAGGCTTCCGGTACGTAAGAGAACAATCACCGGGCAGCTGTTCCAACTTGTGTCACTTCACTGCCCTGCTCACAGTGATTGGGAGTGGGGAGGGGGGGTGATGACAGGTATCACCCACAGAAGTGAGAAAGGTGGGGATCATAAGAAATGTATCCAAAGTCCTAGCACCAGGATGTGGAACAGCAGAGACTAAGACTGCATTGACTCCTGACCCAGCCTGCTATTCCATAATGCCTCTCAAGACGTGCAGTGCTTAAAACTGGGTTTCTTTGCCGCTGCGGTCCTAAGGAAGGTGATAATATGAACGGAGCAAATAGACTCATTTTTACTGATGACCCATATGGCATTTAGGTAGACACACAGCTTTCATGGACATGAGTTCCGAGACCCTGTACCGGTACTGATGTTTCTCCTGGAGCGAAGGGGCCATGAAGGTTTGAAAAAAAAAAAGGGCTTAATCCCCCGACTCAAGGATCCAGTCAAGAAGTAGATTACCGGTTAATGCTATCAAAGGCATCTTTGAAATATCAACCTTAGGCAAAATTCTAAGAAGCCATCTTTCCAATGAGAAGCTGAGAGAAAATTCTGACCACTCAATAAAAACAGCACAGTTCATATCCCTTCCTAGTTTTCCCTTAAAGGTATATGGTCCATACCGCCACCTGTGTTCTCACCAGCCTGATTCATGCCATGATTCCGTTCAACAGCGGTGGGAAACTTCTGGCCAAGAGTTGAATCCAGCTCTTGCCACAATCATGAGGTCTTGGCGTGTTCAGTAAAACTAAACGTCTTTTGGCTACACTTAATCCTTCACATTAAAGATCAACCAATACAACTGTGTACATACTAAAATAAAAGAGCAGGTGTTCTTTGCCCCGGGCAATGGGCATTCTTGTCTGAGTGCTTCACGGTGACATGGCAGGGTGTTGGAGGTAAGCAGAGAAGCGACCATCTGACTGGTCAGCAGAGGTGCTGGGAAAGCTTTCTGCCTGGCACTCGTCATGGCATGTCCTGGGACCTTGTGGCTCCAGGACACGAGGCCTGCTCTGAAGGGCTGTTGTGGGACCGTGGAAGAGGCTGATGGCGGAGCTAAGGGTCTGCTGCACAATCGGTGCTCTGCAGAGCAGCAGGAACCCAAGCCAGAGACCTAAAAGAGAAGGTTCTGGGTCATGCGTACACGTAGGCGGTCGACTCCAGCTGGCTACTGCCTCGCCCAAAGAGGACAACGAAGGCACGAGCCTCAGAGATGAAGTGGGGACCGCATGCCTCAGACGCCTTCCCGTGGCTGACTCTCCCATCTGCGCCCCCTCCGCCTCCCTGACTTCAGCTACCTTTGTTGTCTACCCCCCCCCTTTGTCCCTTTCCCTAACCTGCTAACCGAAATTTAGAGTTGGGGCCCACTTCCTGGTTTCCTTACTGCATGAAAGTTTGAGCCTTTTTTCTTAATTTTCCAGACTGTGAAGTTGAAAATCACATATTTTTCTCTGAGAAGAAGCTAAATAAAACCCTGTAAGTCAACAAGCCTGACCGGCATCCCAACTCCCTTCTCTCTTGTCTCTTTCCACTGACTCGGCCGGAGGAGCTGTTGGGTACCTCCCTACCCCCACCCGAACTTTGTAGCTGGACGTGGCCGGGGGATGTAGGGGAACAAGGGTATCACACGGCCGGCCTCCCTTTCTCCTGCTTCTTGCTGCATCAGACCCACACTTGACATCTAAAGGTATGACAGTCATCTTGAGACAATGAGGGAAAGCACGGAAGAACCACCCAGACACCTGCCCTGGGTCTCAATGAGCTGCAAACCAATTTTAGCAGCAGCCTACCACCGGACTTCTAGTGGAAGAAAAATTCTTCTTAAGCAACCATTAGTCACATTTTCCATTACTTCTAAGAAAAAGCATTCCTCCCCAACACAAACTACTTTTTACTTTTATTTAACTCTAACATGATGTATTTTCTCTTAGAGTCCATAACTTTTTATGTGAGAAATCTTCCTCTGGAATTTAGAAGTGCTACAGTTTTCTGTTGGCTATAGTTTTCAAATAATGTTTTTCTGCTATCAGTTCTTCAAATTTCAAAAAACCTGATGGATGAAAGTATTTGATTATCACAGCACTCAGTAGAGTACAGCATACGGTAAAAGGCTGAGTGGAAAGGAAGCAAGGCCGATGAAAGACGGACAGACATTTTTATGGACTGGACAAGAAGAATTAAGTTCTCCTATCTGAAAACTGGAAATGCTTAACTTTTTTCAGTAGCCTTTCAAAAAAGAATGACATTACTTATTTTTTATAAATAAAATATTTTGTGGTATGTTTGGTGAATACTGATATCTACCATGCTGTAATATGCTTCACTCCCTGACACTGGAATATTCTGCACAGGATATAGTACTATAGAATGAATTTCTGTTAAACCGGCTCTGGTTGAGGGTTTTCTTCCTGATACAGTGAAATGGATGTAGGCCTGATTTTAATTTATGGGCTTTTCATTCAGGACTTAAACCCTCTATATCTGATTTCCTGATTTATTCGTGAATGAAACCCTCAACAGTCATCTGTTGAGGTCCTACAGCTCTAAACCAGGCACTGGCTCATGCGTAACGCTTTTCTCCTGGTGATGTAACTTAATGAGTCATTATTTTATTCTCGATCAATCCAATCTCTTAACTACAGATATGGGATGAGCTGAGGTAGAAAAGGAACATCCATCTGAATCAGGCTTTAAAGAATAACATTTGGAAAACACATCACTCCGAAGTTACTTGAAGGTATCATAAAATAGAGATGAATGGATTAGAAATAACGATAAAACAACTCTAAAGATAAAATACAGCAGAAGAATAAGATGGCACACCTAAAAGATCAATGGACCATTAGATGAGAAAATTACCTCAGAGATCATCTAAAGGTCTGTTCTACCCTCAATCTAGAGATGTGAGAAAACCTGACCTGAGGAGCCACCCACGGGTTGCAGCAAAGCAGAGAGCAGAAAAGCCAGTTCTTTGGCTCCCAGACGTAGCTCAAAATCAGGATTAACAGTATCACTTGGGAAGACACTTCAAATAGTCTTATTTGTTCATACTCTGGGAAGACATTTTAAGTTAACATCTTCAAACAACAAAACTCCCGAACAAAGAAAGCAAACAACAAATAACACCACAATTAAACGTGTCTTCTCTCAGCAATTGCTTGTTACCACATTATCAGTTCAATAGATAACGGATGATATCAAGATAACCTCAAGCAAAAAAAAAAAAAAAAAAAAAAAGTCATTAAAAAAAGAGGACGGACACTGAGAATACACAGACACTCCTAACCAATGAAGCTGCGAGCCCCCTGCTCTTACTATCGAACTTCAGAACAATCTAAAAGTGAACGAAAATGTCTAGAGCCGACATCCTTAGTCATAACTGCATTTTGATGAAGTTACTAAAATATTATCTGACCTCGGCACTTTAGAAAAAAATCAAACACTTGGCATCATCATACAGGTTTTGTTTTTGTTTGTGTTCTCCACCCCCCCCCCATATTTAAATTCCTGTGTGGAAAGAAAACATCTGACAAAGAGGTCAAGTTAAATCTTATCCATGCTTCGAAAAAAACTGTGTCTCTTTGAGGTTATTGTAACGTTAAGGTTTTCAAAACAGTTTTCCCAGTAAGAGTCTCTTCGTTTAGGTTTATTTCCAGTTTTACAATGAAAAGAAAAACTCCCTGTATTAGCATCTACTCACACTCGCCATTTTACAAGAAGACTGTGCCACTGGCCTCAGCCACAGGGATTTGAAAACACTCACAACACTTCACCTTTATGCCGGGCTAAACTCAGGGTAGTCATAAACACTTTGAAGTAATACAAACCTAAATATTCCCGCTAGGCCAACGGAGCAGTGGAACCGAATTATAATGAGCTAGCAGCTGTCACAATATGACCACAGTAACCAAATCAAAATATCAACCGCTAACCCAGATGAGATTCAAAGGTCATCCTATAAGCCAGCAGCTTTCTTCAGTCCTGCCTGAAACCCCGATCTAATCCTTCAGTAAAATGTTCCACTGAGCTAGTTTAGAAACCAGTAACTCTATGGTGGAAAATGATGTAGGGCTCTGGTGGAGTACCGTTAGTGGGACTAGAAGCAAACACCACAACAAGGAAACCGAACCATTCACGACGGGACACTTTGGAACCCAGCAGCTGAGGCTGAACCACGCTGCACCCAACTGCCCAAAAGGATCACTTTTCTCATCCTTCAGTTACCGATGCTTGTCTGTCATCTTACTGGCAAGTTGCTCAATTAAGGCTCTGGAACAATAGAAGGAAAATGCATGCTTAGGTCCTTCCTCAGATCAAAAAGTATTAGCTAGAAAATATACCGTTTCCCATTCTAAAAACATTTGGATAATTACCTGCAAAAGTTTAATGGTTGCAAGAAAACAAGCAGGGGCAGGAATGTTAAAAAGTCCATACTCTTTGCGTATAGCTCTTGTCAGTATTTTCAAACTATTCCATAGCATATAATCCTCTTAAAAACCCAAGACTCAGACCCATGGCCCCTCTGTCACATCAGCATATTCTGAAAGCTACTCACTGACCACCTATAAAGGTTTAGTCAAACTGTTTAAAAACTGTAGCGAACAAGTTTCCAGCAGATCAAGTGTATGTTTTTATCATTAATAACCATCCGTCTTCACAAAGAAAAAGCGTGTTGTTTTTTCCAGATGCGAAATGGGACATGGCATTTCAAAGAAGCAAAAATGCAAACTGGCTTGCTTGTCTCTGCCCAACGAAAGCAGTGGTTGAGGATTCAGGAAATGTCAGGTAAAAGAGTAGAATACACAAATATTGGATCACTTTACTGTACACCTGAAACTAATATAATGTCATCTGTCAATTATACCTCAATAAAAAAATAAAAAACATTTTAAAAAGAGAGTACATACACGAATTGGTCAGGGTAGGCGGTCAGCTCGATGACTCACTAATGTAGTCTCTCAGTTCCCCAAGACTCCCCCACGGGAGAGGGAAAAAAGTCATGCACACTTATTTTTATTTTAAATTAGGGGCTGGCTTTTTTGTTTATTTTAGTTATGTTTTCCTTTACAGGATTTACACAATCTCAACTTCCAAAACTTGGTATGGCAACTATAAGTATGGATAGTAATGGAAAAAGTGGTGCAGCCTTATTGACAAAGAGGGGTCATTAATTCTAGTGGAATAGGCGTGTGTGTGCACGCGCACGCACCTGCGCACGCAGGCAGGCGCATTTGTATTCATTTGTTCATTTTTTAGTTTAGGGATTCACAAACTATCCAATAGGATACTACATTCGGTTATGCAGGCTTAAAGAATAAATTAATGGAGATACTATTACCTATATACCATTCTGCAAAAACTTGAGATACACAAATGAGTTGAGCTTTGGCATTCTGGTGCCAAACCTAAGTATTCTATCACAAAAACTGGAACATTGACGCAAAACCATTCCTGTGACATCAGAAAGTTCAGGGTTGTAATAAAGGGCTTTTGTTACATAAGGGTTTATGAGCAAATGGTAGCAATGCCTGCATCATTTCCAAAATAGCATATTACCATTAAGAACAAAATATATAATAATAATGTACTCCCAAAAGGAGAGAGCAGTTCATTACTTTTTTTCTGTCCTTGCAATAAAATAAAACCCCACTAAATGAACAGTTTACTTAAAAAAAAAAAAAAAATCAGGTCATCTGCAGTTAATAACTCTTTCCCGTAAAATTAGTGTCACTTGTTTCTGTAGCAGACGCCTAATTCAGTCACAGGCTTGATTGATTTGACAACAGAGAATCTGGTCCAATAAAGTGGCTGATTTATTTCTTATGCTATAGCTTTTACCCTAATGTGACATCACAGCAGAATTAAATCTTTGACATGCAAAGAAATCCTTTGTAATTTAAATGAAAACTAAAGATTCTGAAAGCGGGTATTGACTGTTGTCAAAAACTTCCAGTGACGTCTAATGCCTTCTTTTTTGGTAGAATGAAAACTTCAAGTCCACCGAATACGGATTTGGACACAAAGAGCAGCTCAGAGTAGAGCAGACCATGTATTCCATGAGTTCAAACTGTTGGCTACATTTATAGATTTTATTTTATCTTCGTGTCCATTTGTAAATTGGTTGTCTTCAATTTCTGGAAGACAACCTATCTTCTCTTTAGAAAAGCACAGCATAAACACCAAACATGGCCCATCTCAGACGTGGTTTTATTTTCAATAAACAGCAGCTTAGGCAAAAATCAATGAGAATCTTTGTTCCCCCTGATCTAGCCCTGAGATAGTCAAGCCAGATCCGGAAGGCACTTGGGATGTGAGACAGGGGTGGCAAGAGTTAATGCGGCCTCGTGGGCAGTCCTCTGAAAATATTTTTAAATTCTTTTCCAAACTAAAAATGCAAGGTATTTCATAGTTGTTTGAATGTCTTTTTCCCTTTTTTTGCAGACTGTGCCGTGCCCTCTCGCTCCGAGGGCGACTTCCCTGACCCCAGTCTGACACTGCGCCGTTAATGTCAGATAAACCATTTAGCCCCAGCACAAATCTATTCTGTGCAAAAATCTGCTTGAGGTGGAAAATGTAGCAGTTTGTAAACAATAAAGAGCCATGTTTCAGACCAGACAGCTTATCTAACAGAGAAGTCCTTTCATGGGGAACAGTGGGTGGGAGCCTCCCGGACATAGTAGCATTTCCTATCACAATGCAGGAGACTGTCTTGGCCTCCATATTTAAGAGTTTAATGGGAAGGAGGCAGACGGGATAAAAGAACACAGCTGACATGGACTTTCAGCTTAAACAACAACTACGTGAAAAGACTCCGCTCTCTGCTCTAGCTCCAGGCTCGCAGCCCACGTAGATTTTAAATACTACTTGGATGGAAAAACGAATTTGGCTGGTAAAACAGTTGCCCATAAGGACAGATGAACAAGAACCAATATTTAATGTCTTTGTATTGCCTGGCGTATTACGTGATACTAATTTATCCAGTTGGTCTTGGGGAAAACTTTTTTATCACGTACCTAACAGACACTTCTGCATATGAGTAGCGATTCATTCATTCTATTTTACTTTCGCTCATCAGAGGAGAGTTTTAGAATCTTCCAAGGGAGTTCTTTAATATGCCACGGGAGTACTACTCCCCAAGATGATTATTTTCAAGTTAATCTTTTATTCTATTTTATGAAATTGAGCAAGGATGACTGGAGAAGCAAGGTGTTAGAATTTAATATTAGCACGATTGTCACGGAAGAGTCCAAAGTTGTTCTTTGAAATCTAAGTTGACAGATGTATCTCGTCTTCTGTGTCTGGATGAAACTGTTGCACCTCCCTCTCAACAAGTGATAAAAAACTGGGAACCTGGCTTTAGCTACAAAATTAAGGCATAGCTTGGACATTTATCGTTTTAAAGTAAAAAGGAACACAAGTCTAAGAACCAATAATCAAACACGACTTCATGGTTCTCAAAGTTGGAATAATGTTTAAAGGCACGAGCATATGATGTCACTTAAAACAAGTTGCTAGTATCCCTCTGCTTCGTCTACTTTGTGTTAAACACCTGGATTTGATGGTGACTTTGAAAAAAATGACTGAGATTCAAAGACAATCTATACATTAAATAACAAGTAAGCTTCCAAGGCTTAAAAATAGGGACATTCTTTAGAAGCATTTGCAATTATGGTTTCAGAGTGATATAATTATGGCTGTGTGTTTTTCCTGGAGTATGGTCCAACGCCTCCTGCCAAGAAATTTTACTTCATTTATTGATGGATTTGCAATAGAATTTGACCAAGTTGAGAGATTTATTAATATTGCTTAAGAAAAAAAACCCACATTTACCAGGACAAAGATCATTGTTCCATTCGAAACTAAAGAAACCTGCTATTGCTCATTGCTGGGGTTACTGCTGTTAGACACACATCCCTACAGGGTAAATGAAACAGAAAAACCCATGAAAGAAGCCAGTATGAAGAACATGCTGGAAACTCGCAAACTGTCTCAAGCGTAGCTTGATTCCAGTGAAGTACGGTACAGTCCACCTAGACCACCAGCACTAAAAAGCTCACACCAAGATAAATACACAACCAGAACTCACAATCAACTTCAGTACACTACTCTGATTTCAGCAATCTAAACCTATTATTAAAGGGGTTTCCATAACCCCAGACTATATATCATTGCCAACAGACAAGCCCGTATTTTAAATATCCACCACTTTATCAACCTTAAATCAGAATACAAGTATTGCAACACTGAAATTGAGATAAGAGTTTTATAAGGAAGACAAAATTTCCACGGCAATTCGATATCACTGAAATCCTGTAACTCCACGCGGTTATAAAACGTAGTCCTTTACATGCGATTACCAAGCATAATAAACTGCCAGTATTTTCCCGCAATTTAAAATCACTAGAGTGAACTGGGTAAATATCCAAGTCCCTAAAAACAGATCCTCTATCTGGACCATGTTCTCCCCTTTCTACGGCAAAATACCAGCATTCAAAAAGTGCATGTTAATTTAAAATTGGTCTTACTTTGTATTCTGGAATTGACAAAAGGTGGAGAGAGATTGTCATGTGACCCAAGGTCCCTGCTGGTCATGTGGTCATAGGGAGTCCCATCTCCATAGTTCTGTAAATAAAAAAAATCATAAGTTTTCATTTCGCATGAATAAATCAGCATATAAATACCCTCCCTACTGACAACTCTGAGAGCCAAGGAAACTGGAAGTCCACATTCCCACTGTGGAACCTCATTATAAGGGTACTGCCTCTTCACAGGTCCAGTAAGTGAGGGCTCTAGAGTCTGCAGAGTTCAAGTTTTCCTCACGGTAACTGTGAAATCTTACAAATAATAATAGTAGAATCAACTGCAGGAAGCTGTTGACATGATTAACTGAAATAAAACACCTGACACATATAAAATGTACTGCAAATATTGGAAGTTACTATTTTGGTACGCACCCTTAATTTTTTTTAAAAAGATTTTATTTATTTGACGGAGAGAGAGGCAGCACAAGCAGGGGGAGCAGCACAGGAAGAGGGAGAAGCAGACTCCCCGCTGAGCAGGAAGCGCGATTCAGGACTCGATCCCAGAACTCCGGGATCGTGACCTGAGCAGAAGGCAGATGCTTCACCAACTGAGCCACCCAGGTACTAGGAAGCCCACATTATTTTAAAAAAGAAAAAAAAAAAAAAGCAAGATTGTGCCTTCAGTGAGAATGACCCATAGCCTATAATGAATTTCTTTTAGAAGATCAAGTTACAGCCTTTTGAACAACATTTGGTTTTACGGTATTGAAATTTCAACGTTTTGGGATAGTTGTTACCATGGTTGTAAGGGAACTGGATCGTTCCATCAGTAATTAACATATAAGAACATTAAAATTATTACAACATGACTGCAGAGGAACATCAAAACTTTAGCATAAATTAGTACTTTTGGATTTGGACAAAGCATGCCACAAAAAAAAAAGAAGTTTTAAAGCAGACATTAATTTTTGGCAGAAATCTGTCATGATTATGATTATCTAATTATTTTAACAGAATTTAAAATTAAAACAATGGTTTTATTTTTTTAAAGATTTTATTTATTTATTTGACTGAGAGAGAGAGCATGAGCAGGTGAGCAGCAGGGAAAGGAAGAAGCGAAAGCCCAACATGGGCTTGATCCCAGGACCCTGAGATATGACCTGAGCTGAAGGCAGACACTTAACAGACTGAGACATCCAGGTGCCCCTAAAATAATGCTTTTAAACTGTCCACTTATTAATGAAGGAATCTGATAACATATAGGAAAAGTTAAAATCACCTATATTATAAATAGGGTTCAAATTTCAGACTAAGGTGCATCAAGTAACCATAAAGGAAGAAAAAAAAAAACAAAGTTGATCTGCTCAGCTGGTTGTAGTGCCCATAAAGACCAAGTCAAATTTACTCAGAGGTATCAGTTGGCATGTTAGTCAAAGGGCAGAATCTGCCCACACAAAAAAAGACGGATGCTGTATGAGAAATGAAAATGCATGTCACTTCACTAGAGAATAACTGGAACCCGTAAGGTTCCAAATAATCCTGTTTTTAATCACTTTTCCTCATTTAGAAAAGTTAACTTGAATGATACCATAATCTAGCACTGCCACTATGTCAGTGTATAAAAAGATGTTATATATTTTAATACCTAGCATGGGTTTTGCACTCACTTATTCTATGCCAGGCATTGTATAACACTGATTTTTATTTATTAAGTGTCCTCATCTTAGACAGTGTCCTTGCATACACACTACGGAATTTAAACTGCAAACAGTGCTGCAAGGGAGAGTATAATATCATCCCTTTAAGATGAGAGAAGACCGGACTGAGCATGGTTGCTGGGACAAGTCAGGCACAGAAATCAGCCACATGCAAACTCCCTGGATGGAGAAGACAGACAGAAATTACAAAATATTGACTCAAAATTATTCCCCAAAATATTCCCTGAAAAAAAATGGCAGGACAATTACTGAAAAGGAGATAAAAGGACAGTCCTAAGGGACCTTGTTCTCAGAAGAACAATTAAAAGTAGTGTTAAAGTGAGAAATCATAAGACCTTAAGTGTGAATGAGCTAAACAATAGAGGGAAATTCTGTCATCTCCTACACTTGCTGTCAAGGGGAATGGATTTATTTCTGCAAGTGTAGCCTGTAACGTGAGGAGGAGGAAAGATTTCCTCAACCCATCCATATAATGCATTAGGATATCAATTCCAACAGCTGGTGCAGTGGCTCAACAAAGCTCCTGGTAAGCTTACAGACCCTGCCGCACTGTGAAGACCACAGCGAGAACCACAAGGTCAAAGGACAGGTGGAAATGGACAACAGTGGCTTGCTGAAATGTCCTCATGGTGACAGCTTGATTACCTTCCTTGCCTCTTCTGCCAAAATAGAAACACCCCCACCTCAAATCTACGTGAATACCTACAGTAAAATGTTCCCTCCCTGCAGAATGCTTCATTTATACAGCTGGCTGGGGTGGGGGTGGGGGCACATGTTTGTTTGACTATGTGCTCTCAGTCTATTTTTAATTTGGGGTATTTATATGTATATCAGAAAAGCTGACATGGATTTTGGAGGGCCTAGAAATGATTCCATTAAAAACAGATTATACATTAAAAATCATTTAACTTCAAGTGGGAAGGACCATAAAAGATATTCTAGCTTTATTTCTTCATTTTAGAAATTAGAAAAATGAGGACCAATGAAATGAAATGACATGTCCAAGGTCATATACACACAAATATACATATTGCCAAAACACCCCACTCCATGGTCTTCCCATTACACCCAAACTAACAGCTAAAGCATGAAGGAAAACCATGAAAAGGAGTAACAAAAATTTGAAACCAAATGAATGAATGAACCCAACTGGTGACCACAGGTATTAATACGACATTTATGAAATGAAATCAACCCTAATTTATTATATAGATTATACTGATCAGATAGAACTTCATACCCTGTCTTCAGAATTACTCTGTAGTCTACACCAATACATTACAGGGATACTTGGATTTTTTTCAAAGTTGTGCCAGCTACAGCAAATAACTTTCTGTAATGCTGGATCCATAACTGGCAAAGTAAGGCCAAATATTTAATGAAGGATTTTTCTTCTGGTTAGCAGAAGTGGAACAGGTGTCAAATTCAATAACAGCATCCAATAAGAGAAAGAAAAAAAAAATTGCAAACACAAGCTGATCCTCATTAAACTTAGTATGCATATATATATATATGTGCATTTGTGTGTGTGAGAGAGAGAAACTCACCTCCAGTTTGTCAATTTACATATGCGGGATGTCTGGTTGTGGGAAAAAAGATTAGATATACTTACCCTGGACGGGCTTGGATGTCCTCCATTCCCCCAGGACCCTGAGCTACTTCTGTCTTCTACATCTAGGGACAAGAGAAAAGTTCTTTAGGCTTTCTTGCAGTAATTCTTCCTTTTTGTATATGCACTTTTAAATTAATGTTTCAAATTAATCTCCTGTTGCCTTTAATTAAGAATCAGGCATGGGGCTACCACGATGATAGTGGCTTCTGACCCATCTACTTAAATTAACTCATTTAAATTCACAGCAGAAATGAACTGGACCCTCAGGAACCAGAGGTATGAACATAAAAATTACTTCCATCCTTCAGTGTTTCATAGCCTCAACTTTTATAGACATGAAACTGCACTTAAAGTTTTATTGAGACCTTTTGTACAAAATAAGTTTAAAACGACACTAATACAACCTTTGAAAAGGTAAGTTAAGGCAAATATTCACTCCAACATTAGCAGCATCTGTGCTCATAATGCTCGTGGATACTTCTTGTTCTCTAGCCAAGGCTTATTACACCAGGCAACAAGCATACAACAAAATAGACAAGACAAAAAGCAGATTCAGTAATCTATTTCCAGCAGTACACTACAAGAATATTACAATGTGAGTTTTTTGTTTTGTTTTGTTTTGTTTTACATTTTAAGTAAAGACAACACTATCTCAGTATTTTAATTATTGTAACAGAATTGACCACTCGGCTATAATCCCTCATCTGGGCATCGAGATGTGAATATTAAAGTTGTTAAAGCAATGTTTTATCTTGATAAGTGATAGCAAAGAGACCTATATGAGCTACCAGGAAGTGGAAATTCTTCCAAACTCTGGACCAGCAAAGTTCTAACACCGACCATGCCAGGGATTGGGGCTTCAAGTGGCAAAGTGCTCAGGCTGGAGACTATTACGGTGAAGTTATCATATCCGTTGCTTAAAACGTGTGTTTTAATGTGTTCTAAAGATCAGTCTCTCTATATTTAGAAATGGCTTTGAGATTGTTGATGAAAGGTCCTTGATAAGTATAAAAAGTTTCACTGTTCCATTATTTTGATGGTGGTATAACAGACGGCCATCACGAACGTCTGACAGGACTGGAGGAAGAGGTGTGAAACTTCAGTTTAGGAGACATAATCCCATTTATTGTGTTGCCTAATATTTCAGGGATACTGTTTATTCTCCTAATGCACCATTGTCATTCCTTTTATTACTGCTATTTTATTATCAGAAGAAATAATCATAGTATAACTGATTGATTTTTGGGTGCAGTGGAATACACAGCATTTTAGACTCTCTTAAGAGTTGGGAGAGCAGCAACAAAAGACAATTGTTATTACTAAACTTGAATTCTTTCCCTTTTTTTTAAAACAAGTATTTCTGTTCCTTTTGTGGGTGATTCAGAAGATAATGCAATTGCAAACAAAAGTCTCCCGCGGACGGCTACAATCAGTGACTGTGAGCTTTCAGGGATGTCAAGAAAGCTCTGGGTCCTGCATCCAGTCTGGAGATAGGTGCAAGGTTTTCCCCAAATCTGCGGTTTAGTAACCCCATCTCCTGGCCTCTGGGTATGCCGAACTGAAATACTCGCAGAAGTGACTCAGAACGCTCTAGATTGGGGAGTCTGGCAAACCTACACGGTTCTCTTCATCCTTAACCAAAAACCAAATATTTTCAGCAACAAAACGTATAAACGACAAAAATCTCTCAACCACTGCAGATTTTCAAAAATCTGGCATGTCTTGACTTTCTTCTCACCTGAAACAGCCAGCCTGGATTAATTTGAGAGTTTTTTCCCTCTTGCATTTGGCCAAAACGAAATGAAGGAACAGAGTTGAATCCCTCTGTTCCATAAGATTTCACGTTGTTTGGACCCCTTTTATTTTTCCAATTTTTAAGGAAATTTTTAAACACAAAAAGCAGGCAGAAACAAGGAGGAAATAGGAGTTGTTCTCACATGGGGGTGATTTGGGGCCCCAGAAAGCATTTGGCAATGTCGGGAGACGTTTTTGTTTGTTACAACATGGGGGGGGCACGAAGGGGGACAGCGCCACTGGTATCTAGTGGGCAGAGGTGAGGGGATACTGCTGAACATTCTACAAATGTTAGAAAGTCCCTTCCCCCCACCAAAAATGCTCTGTCCCCAAGTGTCAGTTGTGTCCAGATTGAGAAGCTCAGCGCAGAGGGGAAATCACATTAAAGAGCAAAAAGGAAGAGGCGAGTTGGAGAAAAGATGTACTAGAATTTAATTTATAGCTTAATATGGACACCTACTAAATACATAGTGACTTATGCCTTTTAACCCAGACTTGAGCTGCACTGTTTCAGGAGACCTTCATAAACATCTTCTGTCCACAGAATAAAGGGAAAATGATGGTCAACCAAGCAGCCTGCTAATTAGCAGCCAGATAAAACACATCAAAACTTGAGTATTCCCAACTGGGCAATTTCAAAAGCGAGCAATCCACTAATTAAAAATGCTGGAAGTCTAGCTTTTTCAAAACAGGTTAAATACTGGCTGGGTTCCTTCACAGATAGACTCCCAACCAATCAGATCGGACTGCTCTTTCCCATCCTTTCTCATTTCCTGACCTCACGCTGCTCTACGTTCCTTTCTGCTTCCTCCCTTTTACTGATCTCTTTTTAACAGGCTCTTCCATCCCCTGGTCTCCTGCTATATCTACCAGATAAGGACCAGTCTCTAGCTCTCCCAAACCTAATAGGACAATTGTATGATTTGTGATTATACTTTTATCTTTGAAAAAAAAAAAAAAAACTGAAAAAAAAAAAGAAAAAAAAATCTGTATAGCTGGGTGCTCATTTATCTAAGAGCAAGAAGCCACAGAGGGAGAGCGCAGAGATTTGTAACTCATAATGAATGTAAACATGTTGCTTTTAAGTCATTTGTTTCCATCTGCCCTCCCACTGAGCTTCATCAGGTCTGCCAGTTAGTTAGTGAGCATTTTCTCAACAACTATTCCCGACTGTCCGTCTCGGAGGGCATCTGGGGACCCCCTACATGGGGATCACCTGTATATTCATTTCAAAATCAGCATCTTGGGGTCCACTGCAGACCAACTGAGTCTGGACTGCTCTTAAAACCCATGCTTTAAACAAGGTCCCCAAGTCTCCTGCCTGTGCCCAATGGTTTGAGAACCACCATCCTGCCCTACCAGGAACACAAGACAGATCCGTGCCCCCATGACACCAACATGTGCCTCTCTCGCTCCAGAACTTCAAATTCCCACCAAGATTGCCAGTTTCAGCAGCATTCAGTACACATTCCCATCACATCTGTATCCAGATACATCTGCATCTTGCCCAGAATCACTTTTTAGTAAACCTGCACGTGGCCTACCCTTGGCCATTCCTTCCTCCCTGCTGATGGACGCAGACGTTGCGCACATTTCTATACCTCCATGGCTTTGTACCTGCTAGTCCCTCTGCCCAAACTGTTCCATCTATCAAAAAATAACAGCAGCTAATGTTTAGCGAGCTTAAGTATGTGTCTGATACTGTACTAAGAATAAGTACATCGATGCACTAATAGTACCCCCATTTCACATATGAGAACGTTGAGGCTTCGATGGAACAGGGAAGTCTCTCAAGCAACCAGCAAACACAGGTGCTGACAACCGCAAAGCCAGGAGTGCTCTTTTCTGACACTGTCAATGCTTCCCTGGAAAGAACTTCATTTCTTTCTATAACCATCTTGAATGTTACCTCTCAAATGTCTTCCCAGGCAGAGTGAAAGTGTTTAGGAGTTAATGCCTATCCTTGGGTCCACAAAAGGTTATAAAATTATACACAACATGAATATACAAAAGTAAATATTTGAAGAAATTGAAAGACTGGAAAATAAAAATAGGGGGACAGTAAAGCCAGAGGTATGATGAGCTTATTCAGATGTACACTGTGATAGACAGGATACTTGTTAGAAAGGGGTCAAAATTCTACAAGGTACTACTGAATGGGCAAAACAAAGAGTGAAATAAGATTCACAGTGAGTATGAGATAAAAGCACACAAATAGTTCAGGAAATCCATGAGGGCAACATAGTAACAAATGAAAAACTGCCTGGGGTAGAGGCTGTCTGGACACTTAGTTCCTGCCTCTCCCTTGTCCTACCGTCACTCTCTATCCAAGATGGGAATAAACAGCAGAAACACAATAATCTGGGCAGCAGAAAGGAAAGGATAAAAGCAAGTGGATGAGAGAAATTATTCTTCCAAAGGACTAAAATGGGTTCCATTGTTTCAACCTTTTCTAATTTATTTTACCCCACCTAAATGAGGGCAGATTTAGTAACTTCCATGGATGGGATTGACAGCTGGTTTAGGAGGTAACCTGACAATCCACAAACTTTCATTCTAATAGAATAATTCTGCACAAGCCCCTCTAAAATACATGTATTTCTGATCCAAAACACAAAAGCAAAGTTTGGGCCGAACTAGTACCAAACACTCCATTTTGAGAAAAGACACACGGAGGTAATTTTTAATTTCTATGGTTTCCCATCTATACTCATTAAACTTACAATTTGATTACTCAAATGTCCACTTTGTTTATGCACAACTATCAGACAAATGGACAGACGTCAGAAAACACAGCCCGGGGTGTTGGGATGGAGACTCGGATTTCACCGGCCGCTCTTCATTAACCAGATCTTTGGTCTGAGCTAGTCACTGGCCTCTCTGAACTCACTTTCGTCAACTATAAAATAAGTGTTTTTTTTTTAAGATTTTATTTATTTATTTTATATAGAGAGATCACAAGTAGACAGAGAGGTAGGCAGAGAGAGAGAGAAGGAAGCAGGCTCCCTGCTGAGCAAAGAGCCCGATTCGGGACTCGATCCCAGGACCCTGAGATCATGACCTGAGCCAAAGGCAGTGGCTTAACCCACTGAGCCACCCAGGCGCCCCAAAATAACTGGGTTTGAGCTGTACCCTTGGAAATAGGGAAGTCTAGTATATTTGGACAACTCTCCCACAAAAACAAAAATAAAAACAGACAAACCAAAAAAACAACGAAAAAATGATGGGAGGATTTTTAAAGATCTTCTTTAAAATACTAATAAGCTGAGAGGATAATAAGAAATTATCAAGCCAAAATCAAATTGAAGGAAGAAAAGACATTTTTACCCTACGGACATCTGCCAACCTAGAAAATTTAATGGCCTCTTAGGTTAAGGAAAACAGAAGTGAAAACCCAGGAACCATCCAAAGTACGTGTCCAACAGAAGGTAACAGGGATAACAGGACTTCCAACCTCAACGGGTTATTGTTAAAGTAAAGAAGTTAGTTAATATTTGTTAAACACTTAGGGGAATATCTGGTCCATAGCAAATTCTCAGTTACCAACACCTGCCCATGAGACCATAACTTATTAGTACCCAAAATCTAAGACAAGCAAACCATGTAAATCTGTAAAATTGTGATTTATTCAAAGAAATCTGAGTCTCACATTTTTATGACTCATAGTTCTGCTCAACAGTCAGAGACTTTGAAATATTCTTCTGGATTTTAGAAATAGCCAATAAATTTACAGTAAACAAATCCCACCTTTCCCATGAACCTCTACAGCAAAATCACAGAGAGAATCCAGTACATATATTAAATTTCTTTAGTGATTTGATTTACTTTCAGAATATCCCCTTTACCTGTCACCACTGCAAGCAACATATGTTTGTGTTCTGTATAAAGGATATGCTCTCAAAAGTTATACATGCTGACCTGAGGCCCAAGCTAAGAACACAGACTGAATGTTATATAGGTTTAACCTTGATTTGAAATAAACAGTGTTATGTTAACTAAATTGAATTTAAATAAATAAATATATGAAATTTACAAAAAAAAAAAAAAAAGAACTAAGTGTGAGTTAACCTAACTCTATTGATTTGGGATAATTAGAGTTGTGTATTGGTCCTTCCCATACTTAGCCAAGTACCCAAGGCCCTAGAGTTTCATGAAGTCAGAAAACTGAAAACAGGAAAACAGGAAAAGTGTTTTATCTGAGCTGCTTTAAAAGTCTACAAATTCCTGCTCTTGTAGAAAAAGACTGATTTCCTGATGAAAACTCTACACACTCGGAATGCATTGGGAGATCGAGGCTAAGTTCTTCCTGGAAAGATAATCACCCTGAAACATGTTGAGGTCTCCACTGTCTAAAATCCTTTGCTCTGCAACAACAGATACCATTAAATATCCTCCACACCATCATGGAGACTCACAGACTGGGTACATCTGTGGCTCCTACTAATTTCCTCGTCCAGGAAGAACCCTTGGCTGAGCCCTCCACACAAACTGAGATGGCATATGCTCTCCGTCAGTGCCAGATGAATTTAGAGTTCAAAATATTTCATCAGCAAAGAGCGTGTTAAGGATGTGCACATTTTCATTAGCACTCAGTATAATAAGAACTCTAAGTAGAGTAATTTGAAGTCAAATTTGAGTACCAGTACAGATGAAGGAAGAGGTGAAAAGCTTCAAGTACTGACGGACAGTGTCCATACAACCATGATTGCTTCTTTCTTTTTCCGTAAGAAACAAGATATGCTTCATAATGAGTGATCTGAGCACCGACAAGAAACTTCCAGCACTTTCCAAATCTGACTGAGCAAAAGATGAGGGCGGTGGTGATGAGTCTCATACAAATTTGAAGATACTTCAGGAACAAGGAACAGAGACGGGGGAGTTCCCTTTCCAGACCATTGCCATCAGTGCTGGCTTTCTGAGTGCTAATGGATTTCCTTACCAAATAAATCTGAAAACCCAAAAAGTCTAGTACAAGATGATGTTGTAGTTCTCTATATAAATATATATTTGTATGTGTGTGCATAAGAAGGTAAAATGCATAAAGAAAGGTAAAATGTGGATATACTGGGTGAAAAGTATAGTAGGAAAATTTGTTCAGAGAAGAATCATTCCAGTATTTTAGGCTTTATTAACCTCCAACTTAAACTTCTACTATTAATATGTCCTGTAGTACACTTTTTAGAGAATATTATTTTCCTCAAGTTCAAAACAAACGTTTTCAAAAATGAAAATGAAATAATCTCAGATATTTAAAATATGGAGTTAATGGCATTTTCCGGTGCTATAAAAGGGGAAACACAGTTTCAGATAACAAGAAAATCAGATCATATGAAAGTAACTAAATAAAATGCATAACTATTGCATTATAAATGTGCTGCTGTTTGTTATTCTGAACCTCAGAAATGTTCTTGAGAACTCAAGCTGAGTAAATGCTTATAGTATGAAATTGACAAAAAAGTAACCTTGAAATCTTTAGATCAATCCATATCATTTGGAACTATCAAAGATCATCTAATTTGGGTAATATTCTAACTTGAGTACTCTTAATGTGAAACACTATTATTTAGCAACCTTCCTTTTCAAATGTTTGAAACTAACCAGAGCCTTCCTCTTAAAGAGAAGTTAATCCTTCCAAGATCTCATCATTCTTTTTTTTTTTTTTTAAGATTTATTTATTTTTAGGGAGAGAGAAAACAAGTGCACAGGGGTGAGTGGAAGAAGGAGAGAAAGTCTTAAGCAGACTCCATGGGACCCTGTGATCATGACCTGAGCCGAAACCAAAAGTCAGATGCTTAACCAAGTGGGCCACCCAGGCACCCCCAAGATATCATTCTTAGCGAGAGCCATGAATAACTTGAGGCAAGAATACAATATGAATTGTATTTGCCTCCTTTGACTTTTTGAAATCTAATCAATCTTAAAAGCACTTAATAAAAATCAATCTTACTAAAATAATATTCTTAACTGATCTCCAACCTGGTGAGAATAACAATCAGAAATAAGCTGCCATATCTAAAGACCAAAAATAATCCAACATACCGTCTAACTCCAGTGTTACAGAGATCAGCCTCAACAGATCTAAATGAAAAGTGAACATATTTGGGGAAGTTTTTAACTAGGTGCTTGATGACTTTAAAGATGTACTTACAAATATACATCACAAAGTATGAGAAATAAAAGACACATACTTTAGAAGATAATAAACAACAAAAAATAAGTGTTAAAATATACTTCATTTCCTAATAGAACAGACGATATAATTCTTACGTACATGTAATTATGCATGCATTTTTCAAATCATACATGTAATTATTATGTGGCGAAGTCCATAATACTGTGATGATTTAAGATACACGATTTTATTTTTTTAAATGCCTACTTGATAAATGATTTACAATTTATCCAATTGTAATCCAATTAAATGTATTTCAATGCAGGGGGAGAAAGCCAAGATAAAACATGTAACAGTTTTATCCTTTCTTCTTTTTTCCCCCCAATACCTCTTTTCTCCCTAGGGTGCCATTCGTGTGGCTCTGGGAAAGGACTGCTGGCTTAATTGAAATATTTGTAGGCTGTAATTGCTCGGCATCACCACAATGGTCCACTTCTCCCAAACGACATCCATTCCTTGTGCTTTTTCCTTCTTCCATTTCCTTTCAAACTGGAACCAAGTCCACTTCCCCTGTCGCTTCCAGTCTTACCTCATTCCACTCCCTATTTACAGATGTTTCGTTGATACTCGTGAAGCCAAATAGCTTTAAATATTCACAAATCTTCCCTAAAATTCGGTTTGCTAGCACAGTTGCTCTTACAATAATCACTCCCGTAAACTGATTTTCATTTCATCCTTTCAACATCCCAGTCTTCAACCTGTGCTTAACACTGCAGCCTCTGACCTGGCTGTGACAAGCAATCAATCTTACATGTTATCTTCAGGGGTCATGCCTTAGTTTTAGGCCAATTTTCTTTGTATTTAGGCTCAAATGTGCAAACCACACTATATTACTCTGCAAAACATCAATGAGAAGGCTTAATTAAGTAACACTGACAGATAAATCCATTTCTTTCGCGGTAATCAAATCAAAGCAGGTTGACATAACACAGGAACTTAATACAGTTATTCCCTTGTAATTGGAAAAAGGCCCTTTACTTCTCATTAAAGCAATCTTCTGGGTATTGGCATAATAAGGAGGCTCAGAGCTTTAATACTGCCCTATAAAAGTCTCAAGATACAGACCCCTTAAGCAAACAAGCCAGATTATCTAATTCCTTGATCACAGCAGAACATGTAGTTCCTACTGTTTTAAACTACTAATTCTTTATCTCTGTTGCAATTAAAAAGAGGTAAATCAGTATCAAACACATACAATGGAAATTTGTAAAAATACATAAACTGTTTACAGTTTTATAAATCTATCTCCACACGTATTTGAAGGGAAGAAGTCCATTAAAAATGAATTTGAAATACTTTGCAAATGTGAAATTATAATAGCTTGGATCAGGGGGAAAATCTCTTTATTTTACTTAATGGGCTCAACAGGATACATTTTGCCTAAATTTACAGTCTGATATTCAAGCATACAGTACAACTTTGATAATGGGAATTGTGAGGCAATGGAATTTAAAGAAGGACGTTCCATTTTTGTGGCATTTAAAGAACAGTAAGTCACCTGGTCAACTGAAGACTGCTCTGACCAGTCTGAAAGCCACAGAGAACTCAACATTATACCATGTTCACATCCCCAAACTACACAAAATCAATTTCCACCCTTTCACTCCAATTCTGAGGGAGCTTCTGCTACTTACGGACTGGTACCTGATCACTCTCAACGTGATTCTGGCAACTCTTTCAAAAAGGATAACATATAATGGAGGGTTATAATTCCCAAATGTGGCTGACCACCAAAATCTTCCAGGAACTCCAAACAAACAAACAAAAACAAAAAACAATAAACAATGATATCCTGGCCCAACTTGGCCCCCTAGTCAAGGAAAAAAACCAAGGGTTGAGGTCAATGCAAAACATATTTTCAAATTTTTCTTATACCAATCTACTTTTTTATTTTTAAATGGTTTTCACTGGAGCGTCTGGGTGGCTCAGTAGGTTAAGTGTCTGTCTTTGGCTCAGGTCAGGATCCCAGAGTCCTGGGATCAAGTCCCGCCTGGGGCTCCCTGCTGGGCGGGAAACCTGCTTCTCCCTCTCCTACTCCCCCTGCTTGTGTTCCTTCTTTCGCTCTGTCTCTCTCTGTCAAATAATAAATTTTTAAAAATACCAATAAAATAAAATGGTTTTCATTCCAATGCACTTAAATGCACTTAAAACTATGTCATTTGCGGGGCGCCTGGGTGGCTCAGTGGGTTAAGCCGCTGCCTTCGGCTCAGGTCATGATCTCAGGGTCCTGGGATCGAGTCCCGCATCGGGCTCTCTGCTCAGCGGGGAGCCGGCTTCCCTCTCTCTCTCTCTCTCTCTGCCTGCCTCTCCATCTACTTGTGATTTCTCTCTGTCAAATAAATAAATAAAATCTTTAAAAAAAAAAAAAAAACAAACTATGTCATTTGCTATCACCCAGGTCCTTTTACCACATTAGTACTTCCGTGTGCATTTCCTAAGACCAAAAGTAGTAACAGTTATCAAAACCAGGGAACTGACCATTGATAAGACAGAGAGAAACTACGGTACTTTCTATTCCACATTCCATGTTCCCATTTGTCACCTCTTCCCCGTTTTGTGGTGGCCACAGTGTCGCCACCACCCAAGATGACCTGCGAGTCATTCCATAAACAACAACTGATCTTGAGTAAATGAAACACACTTAACCAAGAACAAAAACCAAAAAAACAACCAACACACAAAATCCAGGATTAGCCACTGCATTTAACCATCAGCTAGCCCTCTTTCATCACTTTGAATCTGAAACGGTTCCTCCGTCTTTCTTTGTGTGACTTTGGCATTTTTGAAGGGTACAGGCCAGATTATCTAAGTCGTCGTGTGTGCTTGAGTATCAGTCAGACTGTAAATGTCTCTCAATTTGGGTTCATCTGATGCTTACTCATGATTCACGGTGAATAGACTAGTACAAACGTGGCCTTGTGTCTTTCCAGGGATATCACGTGCAGAGTCACGGGATGACAGCCTTGTCTGTCCCCTGGTTTGTTACGCTCACTTCCTCACCTGGTCAAGCTGTTGCGGGAATTCATCACTGTACAATTACCACTCTTCCTCGTGCAACGAATACATAATCCATAGGGAAATACTTTAAGACCGTTACAACCTATTTTCAATTATGCACTTATTGAAAAAATTAAAATATGAAAGTGTATAAAATAAGAAATGAAAACTCCCTCAGTCCACACACTCCCCATCTTTGTGCTAGTGATAACCCAAAACAGGTTCCTAGGCAGCCTATGCATCCTCTGGTCTGTGATCGACGGATTTTTAAAATTACAGAAATTAAGAGTAATAAATGTAAAACTTGACTAAAATGTCTGTTTTATCTGCATGAATGGTTAAGAAATATTCCAAAAATGTTTATTTAGGTTCTAGCGACATCTCAGTGGGTATAATTATTAGTGGTAGCCTTGTGACCAAGGTGGCAGACTAGAGAAAATGAAGACCGACAACTAGTTTTGAAGGAATTCAGCCAAAATGAAGCCAAGATTGAGCACCCTACCTTCGAACCAATGTCATACATAAAACCAAGTTAAATCATTCATTCTGGAGTGGATGCTGTCCCGAACAGCTACTTGGTTCACTGCCTCTTTCCAGCATGTTACATAAACCACTACGTAGAAAGGAGACCCGCCATAGCGGGAGCACTTCCCAATTAAAATCGGACGGATGGACAAGTACAGTGAGGACAGACAGAAAAAAATCTAGAGCGGTTTTCACAGCCTGGAACAAAAAAAAAAAAAAGAAAGAAAGAAAGAAAGAAAAAAGTGGGAAACAGATCTAAAAGTTTTAAAAGTGGGAAGTAAACTGATACTTTAAAAAGCACATATTCTCACTTTTAGAATCAGGTATACAAACGAACAAAAAGTGAAGAGAAAAGCTTGAGGACAGAAAAGATTGTAAGAGGAACTTGGCCATCTGACAGAACATATGCATATCATACAATATTGAGGGAGTTCACTTACTATTATCAAAACAAGGTGAAAATCCTCTCTTTAACCTTGGGGCAAAATCATGCCATTTTATAAACTGAACAGTGCTGGTGGATTTCAACTCCGACTTATAAATGCTTAGAAAATTGTCCTCACAATTCCTCCTCAGTCCAACACTTGGCAGACACAGGCAAAGGTGTTTCTTTTTGGGCTTATAAACTCTGTGTGTGTGTGTGTGTGTGTGTAAAATCAGTATAGACACACAAATACAACACACACAAACTTGCTAATAGTTTCTTGATGTAACGATCATGTTTAAAACGGTTCCCAGATGTTGCAACTTGCTCAAAGGACATCACCTTGTTTTTGATCAGAGTAGAAAAGTCTGCCTGGTGACTTACGGGTTTTACTTTCAGCTCCCCATAATATAACCATGCTTTTGTATCCTGCTTCCTGCTTTCCAAAGTATTTTTTTATACTCATGTCATTTTTAAATGACTTATCTAGAATCACAGAAAATATGAAATTGGGGTCCAAAGGAGTTGCACACTTGAGCAGAAGCACACTATCTTTCAAAAGCAGAAAAACAAAAATCAAAAGAAAAAGATTGGCCTATAGAACAGAGGTCTGGTAAACAGAACACTTGCTGAATAGGAAGGTTGGATAGTATGATAGAGACTGAGTTTTCGTATCTTGGAATGCGCACTGTTTAATCATGTCAGCAGTGAAAACATCATTGCCAGTCTCCCTCGGAACCGCCCGGCATCCTACACAAGACCATTTCACCAACACAACACAAATTCGGCACCGGACTGAGAAAGACCAGGGCTGTGATGACAGTTCTGCAATGACAAAGAATGGACTCTAGCTTTCCCCAAAGACGCTGCTCCTCTTACTTTCACTTTCAAGTGCTTTAAGACACTCTCCTAACAGAAGCAGTCAAGTTCATCTGCACGAATATTCTCGTCCAGCTTTGGGAGGCAGTAATGGAAATGCATTCAAAAGCATCAGTGCGTCTTTTTCTCAAGCTTAATGGCATCAAATAAATAAGAAAGCAATATTTATTGCTTCTTTTTAAAGCAATAAATATTGCTTGCTTTTAGTAGGTCTGCAAGTTGGATGCCGCCTGCCTTCTGCCCGTAGGATAGCCAAGGAGCACCGGTCAGAAATCGATGAGCTGCTGTGATGTCCTGGTCTTACAAATTCACTAAGTGGAAGGGTGAAAAGCTGTAACTCTTCCTCAGGAATGGAAGAAATGTCCTTAGTTTGAAAGGAGATAGAAATAAAGGCCTGAAGAATGACAATAACCAGGCATCTTGAAAGAAACAAGAAGCAGGGAAGGGGTCCAGGGAAGCCAGAGCTGTCACTAGAAAATAATGATTTATCTGATGAGATTAACAGAAAGTTTGATTAGCAAAGATGCCTTCCTAGCATAGCAAAGATTGTGATGCTACTTTAAGATTTTGTTGTAGGAAAAAAACAGTGCCTGCCAAATGTGGTCTGTAACAGCCCAGGCTAGCCATGAGTGATACAGTGGGAAAATAGCCACTAAGCCAGATTTTATTTGATTTGTACTGATGATTTTTATTAGAATACATGGATCATTGCTTCAACCTTTCCATGTAAAACCAAATCAAATTCAAAAACTCACACATCAGTCACCTAACCTTATGTCATTCCTTCTGCTTTACTAAAGTTGAGCCACATTTCAGCTGATCTGTCCTCGATAAATCGTTCAGCTACTCAAAACTCCTGGGCCAAATTCTGGGAGGCAAGTGGTACACAAAAGAACCCGCAAAATCTGCAGTTACAAACAAGAGAGCCAAAGAAAGGAACACTGCAAGCCTCAAAAAGGCAGAATGAAATCCAAGCAATATATAGACAATGCAAAAGAGGTTAAAAAGGATCCTCCTCACTGTATCAACCCTACTGCCATTTATCTTTAAAAGGCGCACCCACCCCTCAGCGCTGCTTCCCGCTTTAATTCAAGGCAGCCTGTAGGACCCGGCCAAGCAGTGGCTCTGGGACCAGAGGGAAGTCCACCATTGTGCCGTCTAAGGAGGCCTGCTCGGTTTTACAAATGAAGAATGATCATCGGTTCTACAAACAAAAAACACTGCAATCCTTAAGGCCAAAAAAAAGTAAATATTAAGTATTCGGTATGTGGAAAGCCTCCACGTTATTTACACAAGCCACTTCATGAAAAGGAATGAAATCTAATTCCATGAAGCATGGCGACGGGTTTTCAAAGAAAAAGTGCCCACATCCTATTTCCCACTGCTCTTTTACTTTTTTCCCTCTGTGCTTTAGCATCTTTCCTTTCTTCCTCAGCAACACTGCAGGTTTCAGCTGCCACCTGGGAGCAATGGCTCTTGTTTGGATATCCACTTCTAGTGAACACACCCGGCCGTCTTCAGGACTCCCTTCCCTGTCCCGCGTGAGTCCTGAGATGCACCTTATTATCTTCTCTTCTGGGAAAGTAAACAACTCTCTCAGCTAAAGGCCATCCGCCCCCTCCACCCCAAGGTCTTCCGGAGGCTGAGCCTGTACCACTGGGTAGTGCCCGCCGACAATCCAATGCCTCTGAAAACTAGTGGACACCGAACCTTCAGGTCCCTGGCAGACCCCTCTGAGGCCAAGGTGCGGCTACTTTCATCAGCCCCCACTCCTCCTCCCCTGATCACACAGGAAGTCGAGCTCTCCCATCCTCCTCTGCAGTCCTGTGGGAAACGTGACAAAGGCTGGGCCAATGGGACGTGAGCGGAAGTAATGTTTGCCTTGGCCAGGTCTGGCCCCTAAAACCACCACTCCATGCGCTTTCTCTTTCCTCTTTGTTCAGCAGGATACGAAGAAGCTGGTGGATCCCTGAGGCCCCTGGGGATGGCAGAACCGAGGAATGAAAGAACCCAGACCCAAGGACAGACTACAGGCAGCCCAGCCTACCCCGGTGGGTCTGCGACACCAGCGGGAGATAACCCTTTGCCGTGTTAAGCAACTCAAGTTTGGGGGTTGTTTGTTCCAGCAATTAGCATACCCTGACTAATGCATCCTCTGAAACAGACTTCCGAGAATTCTGGCGCTATGATTCTATCTTCCAAGCAAAGCAAACACACGCAGTTAGAGCTGGCACTAGTCAGAATTGTGAAGCAGGGGAAACTGGCCTTTGAACTATCCTTCTCTCCCTTTCAGACTTGTTTTCCCCTCTTAGCATTTCCTCCCTCTGAGCACCAAATGTTCTCAGGCTGCTCAGTCTTGTCTGTCTCAAGAAAATAAATCCAATACATTCATTAGCCATTCTCTCTCTCTCTCTCTCTTTTTTTTTTCCCCAACCACTATCTTTCAGCCATAAGTGTTGAGCTGCTTGATACTTGTGTGATTTGGGAGCTATTCTTTAACTTCTCAGATTCTGGGTATCCTCATCTGTAAAATGGGAATGAATGCCTCCATCCTCCAGGACTGTTGTGATGATCAGAGATAATTTAGGAAAAATGTCCCCATAGAATCTGGAACAGAACAGGCTCTCAAAAAGGGGGTGGGCAGACAACTCCTGTTTTTATTAGGATTACTATGAGTATTATAGTATGATATTTGACACCAAGGGATATAGAAATCGATCTAAAATAGGGCTTTCTCCCTGAAATATATAGTCTAGACTGGAAGAAAAAAATCATACATAAATTAAAAAGCAGCATTTGATAACCAAGAATGATGAATGTTATGGAATTTTAGAGAAAAGAGGGATACCAGCTAGAATCTTCTCTTGCCAGATCGCTGCGGTTTAGGGTGTGGAAAAGAGGAAGAACGCAGGGGCAGCCTGGCCAGCAGTGCCCACACCACGTGCTCATCTTCCCAACTCCTCGGTCAACCCTGCCGCACCGGGGACTCAGAACCTGAACTAGGGAGGTCATTTACACCATGGAAATCGGCAAATATGACAAATCAGGGCTTTTTTTTTTTTCTTTTTAGAGCAGATTATTAAATATTTCTCAGCACACCAAAGAAAATAGTCATTCACTGTGAGCGATTTTTACTCAAACTACCTCGCTGAATTCCTACAGTCCCTACCCAGGGACATCGCATCATCCTCATTTGACAGATGAAAAACCAGGCCTCACAATGTGAAGTGCCTGGCAAAAAGTCCTATTGTCTGCACGCCCCAGACGAAAACATAGGCAGCTGGCAAAAGTGAAGGGTGTCCCTTTCTCAGCCTATCAAACTTATTTTCCCATGAGCACAGAAAGCTATTCCTTAAAAAAACATCAGAATTCAGGCAGACTACTCCCCCTCCCCTTTTTTCATTGTTTCTCATTTGCTCCCCCATGGAGCAAATTTTCTTAAGAATATAATCCACATTTCCCACCATCCTATCATCACACACCCAAGTCAATCTTTTGTACGGATGCCCTTTTAAGGGTGACCCATTGCTCTGTCCTGAGTAATAGACTTGTGCCTACTGGTTAGCAGAAGTCACGAGCGATCTTACGATCAGTGCCTTCCCCTACATCTGTCCCCACCGAGGTAGTCTGTTCTGTCCCAGGCTGAGCTGTGGGCAGCGGTGTGAGTTAGTCCAGGTTGAGGAGGAACTGGTATACCTCTTGGATTGGGAAGGGGCCGCTGACATTCGTTCAGTAACGACTGCTCTCAACAGCTGCTGGTCAGGTGTGGGCATGAGTCTGGAGTGTAAGAAAAGCCAGGAAACATCAACAGGTTTCAGGTGCTGCCTGAGATCCCAGAAGACACCTGTACCAAGCGTGACTTTAAATGGCCATGGGTGCTGGCCATATTGGTAATCCATTATCACTCCTTTTCTGCCTGACCGGAGTTGGGCCATCTTACAAGATCCAAAGCCTTCCAAGGACAGAAAAATGAATGTGCAAAGGCACTGAGGCACAAGGGAATATCCCCCACGCAGGGGATAGCAAGGCAAACAATGAGCAGGGAGAATAAAGGTGTTCCAGGGGCAGCGGTCACCAATGAAGAAATGCAGAATCTGGGCAGGGCCAGAGGAAGACAAAGTACTGGGAAGTTTACTGTTCATTCTAGAGACTTTAGGCAGGCACCAGAGTATAAAAGCATCTCCAGTTCATGTTTACATTTTGGAAATGGTAGCCATGGGGACAATGGTTGTTAAGGTGAGAACCTGGAGATAAAGAGGCTCATTAGGACACAAGAAACTACTGTTACAGCAAAGATAACAGACAATTCAGGATCACACTGGGGAAAGAGAATAGACAGAGGTTGACAGCTAACTTGGGAAAGCAGGGCAAGTAGTCGGGGATTATATTCGGGTTTTTGTCTGATGGATATTTGTGAGGGAGGATGGTAAAAAAGCATATATTTTAGACATTCTGTGTTCTGAGGGTCCACTGGTCACCCAAGTAGAAGTTGCAGCAAAGTAACTGACAATGTGGGACTGGAGGTCAGAATGGAGACCTAGATGAGGGTAAATTTCAGGCACAGTCTAATTAGAAGTCCTTTTATAAAAAGAATTTACCAGCCCAGGTAAGTGGAAAGTCTGGAGACAAGGCAGATTTAGCAAGGGCACACCCAGTGGAGCCACCGTGATTTATAAAACCAGAGTTTCCTCCCACACTTCCACTCTGCCACCTTCAAACCTTCACTCCAAAGCGGAAATCCATCATGATCAGAGCCTTTCTAAGTCTACATGCTTCTTTCTTCCCCCACTTACTTGGGAAGTGCTTGGTTTACCTAAGAACAAAGTTTCTCCTCACTTTGCCTTGACTGGAACCATCAAGGAACCAATCCCTAAAGCCACAAGATACCCATCCAGATTTTCGAAGACCAGAAGGACCCAAGTTAAAAATCACAACAAAGGAGTTAGGGTTACCCGCGTTAGTACAGTCCAATCACAGATGGACCTGGAAACGTCGTGATCCCACACAAACTAACAAGGACACCACACACTGAGGAGGAAGTGGAGTATATCGTCGTGAGACAACCACAACCGGAGACAGAGCCCCAGGTGCCACTGGGGGGTTGGTATGTAGTGTGTGGTGTACAGGCAGAGATCTTTGTAAACAGGCGTGCAGGTCCTATCCTGCCACTCCCTCCTTGAGCGCGTCAACATCTTCCGCTTGGTGTCAGAATAAAAGATCTTAATTACAGACACCAAGGCCATTTTCGTCATGCACTCACAGACGGTTGCCTTCTCCTCCAGTTCCTCCCCTCCCCAGGCCCCAACCATGCTCAGGGACATCCCTGGCCCTCCTGCTGCAGAACTTGAACGTGTGTTTCTTCTAACAGAAGCTCCAGCCCACTCCCACCACTTCACTCCCCTGCTTGGCCTGGGTCACTCCCGCATCCACTCTCAGCTGTACCATCATTCCCTAGAAGGAAGCTTTCCTTGGCTTCTAAACCACGTGTCTTCTCTTCCTTCACTAGCCTGGTCACAGACGGCATTTTCCATTTTTATGATTCTCAAGTGATTCCTTTCTTCCCCGCTGAACAATACACTGTATGAAGACAAGAACTGTGCCTTGTTTGCCTGCCGGTCAGCAAGGAGAAAGCGCACGGTATAATCTCATTTAACTGTGGGGCTGGGCCTTCAGCTCTTCAGATGTGCGCACAGGAAAATATAAAAAACACTAACATGTTTCGGGTCATGAAACATAACCTGCAGCGATCCTATGACCTTGAAAAGCGTGACATCATAGGATAGAAATCCAGAATTTCATTCTACCATTAAGTAAAGAAATTCAGGGGCACCTGGATGGCTCAGTGGGTTAAGCCTCTGCCTTCAGCCCAGGTCATGATCTCAGGGTCCTGGGATCGAGGCCCGCATCAGGCTCTCTGCTCAGAGGAGGGCCTGCTTCCCCCTCTCTCTCTCTGCCTGTTGCTGCGCCTACTTGTGATCTCTCCCCCTCTGTCAAATAAATAAATAAAAATCTTTAAAAAAAAAGAAAAGAAAAGAAATTCAGCCACAAGTACGCCACAAAGATTAGCTTAGCTTTTCCTCCACAATTTGATTAACAGTTCGTGTCACAAATATGTAAGTATGGTTTAAGAGTCAGCAAGAAACAAGCAGATCAGTACTCTTGAAACACTTCGCAGTCACACCAAGAGACAGGAGCACGAATCTCAGGCTCAACGATTTCTACAGTAAAAATGCAGTGAAACAGTCAGACTTCACGCATGTCTTATCCCCTGTTAGAAATAATCTCTTATATGGTCACTGTAAAGGGAAATACTTTCCTCTTTATGCTCACTTTGATACGCACCCTAGTGAGCGGATACCTATTACACAGTCATCGGCCTCAGGACAGAGGAGAAAACAACAGCTCACCTCCACCGCAGAACGGAGATGTGCTGATAGCAAGACCGAAAGTGGGCTTGGCCCTCTGTGTCTGTTTCGTGTCTGTTTCTTTGACGGCCATTACCCCGCAGCATCTCTTGAAAACCTTTCCACGGAAACCTCCCCATTGATGAACAAGGCCTTCATTAATATTTAACGTTCTGCCTCAAGTATAACCATCAGAACACCACGATCAAAACAATAAACACCCACAGCAGTTTACGGCTTTGGACTTCTCGAAGCACTTTCACGCACAACATCCCCTCACAACTGTGTTCTGGAGAGTAGTAATCTGGGGGTTCATTCCAGTGCTCAAGTCACTGGCAGAGCCGGCAGGAGAGCTCGTGGTCTCTCTTCCTGACCTCTTTCCAAACTGACGCTCGCCCATTTTCTTGTGTCACGAGAGAGAGGTGACCCCTTCAGAAGCTGGAACCCCAGATTTGAGTCAAAGATGCTCTCTGTAGGAAAAGTTATCTTTCGTCTCACAAATCATTCATTAAGAATCCAATTTCCTAATTATCAAGACTTCCTCTGGGTTAAATATACCCCAGAGGAAAATTCTATTATTTAAATTAATAGTGACTCTGAGAAGCATTTTAACTCCTTTTCATGCAATTTCCCCCCATTTACTTAACACAGAAACATAGAGATACCATTAAAATTGAGAGTACCTAGAGAGGGGGTGAACATATGTATTACTTTGTAAGCTATATTGAAAATTCTCAAAGATAAGAATCCATAACCAAGTCAATTAACAATCAGTCCACCAAAGGAGAAAAGTATTATTGTAAGCGGTGGACCGGCAAACTCTACAGATGAGTTAGGCAAACTCAACACATCAGCATAAGCAGCTAGAAACTCACCTTTCTCTGTATTGTGCATAACACTAGGGTCCAGAAGTAAACTGAGGGAAAGTAGTGGAAACCAGTTCCCACGTGAATAGAAAATCTGTTATAAGAGTTCACTTACAAAGATTTACACACATGAGTGTCTCCTGAGTGTTATAGTACAGAAAATAAGATAGATTTAGCTTTATAAAAGTTATAAAAATACACAAATAAAAATATGTAAAAAAATAAAAATACACAGATCATTCTTCTATTTTATTCTAAACATTAGTTTATCAAAAGATGCAACGACACTATTAGTTCTATCCACACAATATCCATTCCCCTCTTCCTCCTTCATAACAGGCCCATGGGGGTTTTTGTTGCTGTTTTGTTCCTTTGTTTTCACCAGCCGTCCTTCCTCCAAGTGGATCAGGGGAAGGTGATGTCATCTCCGGTTCCAAACGTCGATCCTGAGTATTGGGACTAGTTTAAATCACAGGGACTTAGTTTAAAATGGACACTGAGACCTCAAGGCCTCTCTGCGCCACTGGGTCCCTAGGAAAGGTCTCCCTGCTCCAAGGAAAGATACAAATTATGTGATGGCTTTTTATTTTTTCTGGGCATATTCCTGTTTGGGCACGATGCACAGAATTGCAGCGGGGATATCCCTGTTGTCCCTAGAATGAAGCCAGCACACAGAGGAGGGAAAACACCAGAGATTTCAGGATAGATTACATAAAGTAATACATTTCCTTATGTTTAAGCCAATTTGAGTCAGGGTTTGTTGTGGTTGCTACAGCTGAAAATATCCTAAAAATTGTAGCAGATCCTCTCTCCGTGCTACCCTAGAAGTAGGCTTAGGCACTTAATGCTCATTAAGGTTCTTCAACAATAAATACTGAGTATGGATAAATCGACTTTATCTGCTGAAAGACCATCATCTCCTGGCCATTCACATTTGTCCAAGTCCCACCGAGGCACCATTTCAGAAGTAGACCAGTTCTCTGCCCCAGAGCTCCCCATTTAATTTTCATCTGATTTCCACATATATCTTCTTTCTTACCTCTCTTGTCCCCTGTGACCCTCTCACACTGTGGCCCACTTTGCACTTAGCACAAGCAAAGCTAAAGGCTGCAGTAAGTACCAAAAGAGGACGTTCCCCTTGATTTACCAATGTCAGTCTTGCACAAATGCTACATACATAGCCTAAGCAATACAAGACAGGGAGCTGAGGGATGGACAAGCATCTCCAGGCCCCAGACCCATGGGTGGGCCTTAGGGAGATCCAAAACCTCCTGAAATTGTTGCAAACTTTTACTCATGGATTTAGCTATATGCATTTTTCTGGAAAGAGAGTCTATAGCTTGCACTGGAATTTCAAAGGGGTCTCTGACTCTAAGAAGGTTAAACACTTCTGCTCTAGATCAACTAGTATGTAGCAAACCACACTGTCTGGATACGTAATACATTCTTGCCATTACTGGAACAGAGTGAGGACAGAGAACATGTTCCCAGATCTTTATATTTCTTGCTCCAGGAAAATTATCTTTAAGTATTAATAATACTGAAGTTTAACACTATTTTAGACTAAATAAAATTTTGTGGACCCTCCTGGTCCCTCAAGAGCCATTCACATCTCACATCAACGGAAGGGAAAATAAATCCCATTACTAAAAATATAGAACACAATCGTTTTTAAGTCCGGGCCTCTCCAAATGAATTATGAATCCTGAATTTCCAATTTAGTTGAGGAGACAAAATATGCATGGAACAAATATCAAATATTAGCAAAAAGTTTTAAGTGACAAGTGGCAAATAGACCTAAAGAGACTGTTTCCTGAAGTATACTTGAAAAAGAGAAAGAACTTTCTAAGGCAAGTTTGATTGCCAACATTGTAGAGTAAAAAGAAGGGAATCACAAGGTGTGGCAAGAGAAAAGGTGACACAGACAAAAAACCCAGGTTTTAAAGGCGCAAGGCTTTAACTCAAGATACACTGAAGAATCAAATCAAGGTCGGTTTTATTGCAGTGAAGAGTAATAAAGTAGTGATAGATAAAAGAGATCGGGAACTTTTCCATCATCAACGCTTGCAAACATTCCACTCAACATTATTCAGTTTTACTACTGCAGCATCTAGCCATTTCCCCCTCCTTTCTTCTCTTCCTACCACCTTTAATAATAAGGAAGGCCCCAAAACCAGTTTCCCTGACTTAACCATGTTTCATTACCATAGGATGTGGAAAGGGTCTCCTTGGAGAGATAAAAGAACATGCCCAGTTCCTTCAACTATGCTAAACTCTTACATTGAGCCATTTTTTTTCCACAATATTTGTCACTATTTAGTCTTCTACATTTATATGCATATGTTTATGTATATAAATATATATACACAAAATAATGCATATACATAAATAGCTTTATATATGTGTAAGTATATGTATCTTTGGTAGTTGATATCTGTTTATTGACCCCCCCTGCCTCACCCCAGGCCGTAAACTTGAGGACAGGGCACTCATGAACTGGGCACTGGGCACTGATGGTCCAGATCCTAGATCAGAGACTCAATAATCATTTAAGTGATTAAGTAGATTTAATCAACATTAAAATGCAGAAGTTTGAAAAAAAATAATTAAAAAATGAAATTTGACAAGACAACAAATAAAAGAAATTTTTAAAATGTCAATGGAAATATATTATTACCAGGTATACTATAATGAAGAAGAAACCATTTTTTTCCCAGTAAGGGCTTTATACATTTTTAATTACATCATTATATGTTTTATTTTCTCTAATACATTGAGTGGGGGATTTATTTAAAAAAAAAAAAGACAAAGCTGGGATAACAACTTAATTTGAAACATAAAAAATCCAGGAGATAAAATTCATAAATTGTTATCCCTTTAAAATAAGAAACAGATTTGAAATACCATAATTTGACTACCTGATATATAGTTCACTATTGGTTTACTCAAGGGATTGCATACAAAACCCCCGGTTTTCTTAGAAACAAAAAATAGCAGACCTAGCCAGAAGACACATACAGTGCCCTTCAAAAGCCCTTGTTCAAGCTAGAAATAATTGCATAACTTGTCCAAATCGAACAGATAATTTATTGTATGTATGATTTTGCAAAGTCTTTACAAATATCTACGGATGGCTTTGCAACCCATTTAAAAGGATTTACTATAAAACTGCATAGGCATAAACAAACAAAGCTATCCTCAATATTTATACTCACAACAAAAAACTATGAAGTTCTATATTCAGTTGTGGTTGTGAAAAATCCTTAGTTCCTGAATTTTCATTGGCTCTAGTCTAACATACAAAACAAACAAGGTTTTCAATTTAAATGTAACACACACACACTCTCTCTTTGGGTGTTCACATAGCGAGCATTTTTCAAAAATTCAGGAACCAGGGAGAAAGCATAGCAATAAATGTATACATTTTTAAATATATATCATGACTCTCTGTGATATCGATATGTTTAGACCAAGGGGAGTGAAACTGGTTTTTAAAGGTCTTTCTTACAAGTTTTTAGCCTCAAAAGAGCTTGAGAATTAGGGGATGGAGGAAAAAAGCAAGGAGTGATGGCCAGAAAAAAATGCACCAAGTGGGCAGGGCTAAGAATTGAAATGTACATGCCGACAGGCCAGCACTCTCCCACCCGAACTTGGGCTACGGCTCCATTTTCAGAGAGGCTGCTGTGCGGGAGCAGGAGCCCACTGATCCAAAAGCACTGATGCTTTTATCATCCCGCAACCTCATGGCAGAGGATGGGATGGATAAAACCAAAGGCTGGTCAAATAGTTTTCACAGAGTTAAAACAAAGGGCAATCACCCTTGGCTGCGGGTGGGAAATCTTTTTTGTTGTTATTGCTCTTTCTTAGTTTCCTTTTCTTTTTAATTCAAAAATGTAGCTTCAGTGTAAATAAGAGAAGTCAAAGGGTGAAAAGACTCTCTTTACAAAACAAGCTTTCCAAACACACCTGTCCCCGATTTTGAGGATTCTGTGTATCTGTACAGATATTACACACTGATTTCTAATCCTTCAGTTTGCTCCAAGATTTCCTGTAACTTAAAATCTCTGTAGTGATAGTTCTCAAAGTTTAGCATAAGGATGCATCCTAAGGCAGACCCATTAAAGATGCTGGTTTTGGGCACCATACTTAGTGAGCCCAGGAATGTGCAAGTCACAAAAACCACGCAACATACTAGGATGCAGGGGTTATTCACTTTGAGAAATACTGGGGCGGAACCAGAGTTTCTGTAATCCCAAATGATGGTGGAACCTATTTGTATTAGTCATCTGGAACATAAGTAAAAAAAAAAAATTTGTGTATGTATGTATGTCTGTATACACACACACACACACACACATAAGTGTGTATATATATATGAGATATACATATATACGTATACATATATATACATATACACATGTATATATATATTTATTCTCAGGTACCTCTCAGAGGTACTAAATTTGAATCTTCTAGATGGGTCCAAGGAATCTGTACTTTCACCAAGCCTCTCCTGTGTCTGCCCCCCAAACATTCCCCACAACACATTCTTTTTTTTTTTTTTTAATATTTTATTTATTTATTTGATGGGAGAAATCACAAGTAGGCAGAGGGCAGGCAGAGAGAGAGAGAGAGGAGGAAGCAGCCTCCCGGCTAAGCAGAGAGCCCAATGTGGGGCTTGATCCCAGGACCCTGGGATCATGACCTGAGCCAAAGGCAGAGGCTTTAACCCACTGAGCCACCCAGGTGCCCCCCGCAACACATTCTGATGGCAGCCAGTGAGTTGTAATCTCTTCAGGTTTTCTGGGAGTCACCTTGCCTACAAGCATCCACACGCTGCAACCCAAAAGGCGATAATCATGTTTAGAATCTCAAGTACAGAGGAACATCAGGACGGATGCTACGTCACCCTCACAGAAGAAACGTAAACCCACAGAGCACCAAGAACTCCAGAGAACCTAGTTGTATTAATGATTAATGTACCAATATCAAAGCTCATGAAGAGGGGCTATAAAAAAATAGTTTAAATACAACACACACACACACACACACACACACACACACACACACACAAAACCAACCAACCAACCAACCAGACAAAAGAAGCTTTTGTGAGAGAAAATGATCTGCCATTTTCCACAAGGCAATCTGCATCCTGAACACAAATAAATACACCACACAAGAAGACATAATTTTTAAACAGACCCAGAAATACTCAAGGTTTCTTTCAAATTTCCCCCACAGGATTCAGCAACACTCGGTGATGAGAGCCTGTTCTTAAACAATCTGAAACCACTAACACCTAAGCACATGCGAAATATCAAAACAAAACACTTCCCCCACATCCCAATCCCGATGCGGTGATGAAAAGCAGCCGTCATCTGATTCAATCAGACCACATTCAAAGCAGGTGGTTCTGAACATTATTCGAGCCAAGTGCGCCAGCTCCTTCCCCACACGCAGCAGCAATATCCCAATGCGTGCATGCACTGTTTCGTGGCACAGGAGGAACCAGAAAGGATGGTTTCAGACCCTTTCGTGGGTCAAGTTTAATGCGTATGTTTTAGTGACATAAGGGAAATCTTACTGAAAGAACGGGACTTAGAAGAGCGGCAAGCCCAAGGAAATATCTAGAAGTTAAAATATTTCTGTGTAAAAGACTCATGTGAAGGCTTCATATTAAAGCCAGTCAAACTAGGATCTCTGTGGTTACTGTGACTCTCTTTGGGCAAATAGGAATGTAGTCCCTTTTAAGACAGGTTTGAAATTATTATATATACATAATATACTACACACACATAGTATGTAGGTCTATATACTACATATGTATATACATACACGTGCGTGTGTGTGTATGTTTTTAGACAAATTTGATTTCAGCAAAAAACAAATAGGAGCTACAGAGGCACATATTTCTGAACTCTAATCTCTTTTAATTTATAAACTATATGGCAAGTGTGATATATTTAATCTTTGTGTCTCAGTGTCTCTACTTGTGAAATGGGGCTGATAATATAGAATGCTTGACCAATTAAATGTGATGACTGTTGCCCTATACTTAGCAGAATATCATGCCCATGGAAGTTAAAGGCCAACTTTTCAAAAGATGACTAGTGAGAATTGCTGAAATTAACCTTTCTCTGACAAAAAATAATTTAGGTACAGTTTGATTTAGCATGGAGTAAGAAAGAAACTGAGCAGTCTAGGTATATGAAGTATAGCAGTAATTTGCCATGTGGTTCGGCCACATTAGTAACCTCATCAGAGCACACAGCAGTGCCAACAGCCACCTTCCTCACCAGGCCAGAGAAGGGAACTGTCTGAACCCCCCACATAAGCAGGTGCTACGGTGTTCTTCAATTAAAAAAAAAAAATCCTTTTGGAGCACACAAGCATTTTGATGAACACCTTCAGTTGTGATACAGACAGGTCGACATCCAAAAGGAAAGGCTGGGGATGCTATTTAGTTGGGAGATTAGAAAAGATGTCTCCAAAGTATCAATGGAAAGGTTAAGAAAAAAACAGAAGATAGGAAAAAAAAAAAAAAAAAAGAAGTCTTTCAAAAAAATGATTTTCCATTAAACTTCTGTTGATTATGAGGAAAAAATTCCAGGCTATTAGTCTGTAGTGTTTGGTTAATAGTTTTCCTTATTTTGAGAAAACAATGAAAACTAATGAGTTACATCCATCAGCTTTAAAAAATGAATTACTGTGCATAATTCGTAGCCCTTACACCACATGCCTGTATGCCGTCCTTCTTTTAGTCAAGGTTTCAAATTAAGGTTATTATTTATGAGAAAAAGTTGGAAAGACATTAAGAGCTACAACAATTCCCCCAGACCATCAGTGAGGGAAAGCGGTTATATTCAGAATGAATGGAAGATATACTCCAGGCCAAATATTTAAACAGGGGTGCAAAGGATACACACACAGCAATCCGCACGCACCTGTCACTGCAAAATTCAACACTCACACAATCGAAAGGGCATTTGTGTTCACAAATCAAGTAATTATATCCCTAACTATCCATCTGCATATGCAATTACCCAGTCTGTTGCACAGAAAAGCAGATTTTTGCAGGTGTTTCTTTACCATCTTTCCTTCAAAATCCAGTTGCCCTTTATGTCCCCAAATCTGGGCACATACCAGTCCTCTAATTGAATCTTCGTGGCACTGCGGTGAAGATCAAGTGTTATGTTTTCACATACCGCGTTCACATACAGAAGATTTTGTAATCTAATCAGGCTCTTGCTCCCTATTACCACTTAACTAATGATTTAATGGGCTCTGTTTACACCTTGATGTTAAAGGACAAGCAGTGTGCTTCAGAACTCCTTTGACGAGTCTGTCCCTCGGTTCCTCTGAAACGTTCTGGCTCTACACATGGACTTTAAAATCTCAGAGTTAAAACCCTCATATGCCCAGTTAAGTTAAAAAGACAGCAAGACAGAGAAAATGAACACGTGTGTTTGAGGGCAGTGTATTTAATCAAAAGGAAGCTTTTCTGAATTTTGAAATCATAAGAATTCACACGGAGTACAGAAAGTGGTTTTCTGCACTCAGCATTTGTGACATATCTCTTCCGGTTGGGGCACATTGTGGTGCCCACTTGTAGTAAACGTGAGAAATCAGTAACATCTCAGTGATGAAGGCATCTGGGGACAGGTTCCCCTTCATGTCAGTCTGAGACCTGAGTTAATCTCAGGCCCAGCTCCTTAGTACCTGAGACATCATGTGGCATCAAGCAAGTAGGACATCATGCGGCATCAAGTCCAATATTAATCACAGAAATAGAAACCAAGGTCCAAGTCAATGCAGAGATACCCAATGTATCCATGTGTTTCAGGAATTGCCTCTAGAACCTTCCTATACTTGAGAGTATCTCTAACTTGCATTTCTTCACTGCTTGAAGTTAATGTTCATGTTTTGCTATGGAATCATTTATACACACCTTTTAAAATTTCTCAGTAACAAAATTTCTCAATAACAAAAAGTCTATTTAAAAAGGTAGCAGTAGTTTGCATTCTAGGAAAGAAGAAAGTTGTGGGGTTAAACTTTGTACTTTCTTCTTCTCTCTTGTACTTTATGTGAAAGCCAAAAAAAGAAAATAATTTTGACAAACACTACATGCAACCCTGAAAACATGGTTGTTCAGGTCTAAACAGGACCAAGCTTGTTTTCTGCTTGGCATAAATTAACCAATCAGTCTAATGAAAACAAAACTAGGGGCAGAGGAGCACTGGGCACCAAGGCCCTAGAGCTCAGATCTCCTCACATCTTACTTAACACCAAGGACTAGACCCCGATAGTGCCAAAAACACACTTTGTTTGCCCTGCACAGGATTCTTGGACATGTTGCCTGAATGTCGGTTGGGGTGTGCATGTCCTGGTTCTCTGGACCTTTCCTATTGTCTGCTTCACTCATTTACATTACCTACTTGGAGTTCAAAGTCAGGTGCATCTCCAAGGCCATGATCTAGACCCAGTGGTCACTACTGGGACCAAACTGCTATGATGCAGTGGGGGGAGGGGGCATGCGTGCATGTGTGCGCACATGTGCACTCCTTTCTTAGGAAATAGACCAAAGCCGGGCCAAGAGGCTAGAACAGCTCTCTTGATGTAGCTGCCCATCTCCCCTAGATGATGCTATCATTTGGTGTTAAAATATTTGGGTAGCTGACCTCATTATCTGTTCAGCAATTGTTAGTAGCATTTCAAGAGGAGAATACTGTTAGCATGAGGAGCACATCTAGTTTAGGAAACTGTCCTAAACAAATGGAAAGGATCGGTGACCAGTATTTAAAAAAAAAAAAAAGCTAGCTAGAAACCACCACCAATTTGCAAGGACTGGGGAAAAAAAAAAAAAAACCAAACCAGGGGCTAACTTAGCATTTCCCAAAATTGTTTTCTGCAGAATGTTCCATGTGCAAAATGTATTCTATGAAAAAAGGAGTTCTCTGGTGAAAATAGTTTTGAAATCACCACAAAATATATCACCCTCCTCGGGTGTTTTACAATCTTTAATGCAGAATGTACTCAAAATAAAATTCCTACTAACATGTCTTAAAACAGGTTTTTTAAAAATGCTTGTCTAAGTTATTCTTTCAAAAAGCTCAACAGGAAAAGAGGAGTAATTGAAATTATAAACTACCGTTCTGTGAATTATAAGAACTACATTAAAAGCTAATCAATGGAATACAGTATGAACTTTAGTACTTAAGCATCTCCTCCCTGATAATTCTTGAACACACAAAAAGTAGAAAAGTCAATCTATAAATAATGTATGCTGTAATTATGCTATTTAATTAAATTATAAATTAACATTCACATCCAAAGTTAAATATCCAAAGATCAAAACTCCTGGGGCAGCTAGGTGGCACCGTCCGTTAAGTGTTAGACTCTTGGTTTCGGCTCAGGTAGTGTTCTCAGGGTCGTGAGTTAGAGCCCTGTGACGGGCTCCACCTTGAGCAGGGAGTCTGGTTAAGACTCTCTCCCTCTCCCTGTGCCCCTCCTGGCCTCTCAAATAAATAAATACATTTTAAAAGAAAAAAAAAATCAAAACTCCTTTGCTTCTCTAGAATATGACAATAACTCATATAGGAAAACCAGCCCCATTCTTGCCAGCAGCTTCTAAGATCTTTTGTGAAACTGGTCCCTAATCCATTTTATCTCCCCAGGCCAATGCTCCTGTTCCCTTCCCATGAACCCAAATATCAACAGCAAATGTATTTCATACATATTCTAATGTTGAAAGTTGGTGAAACCAAGAATCTAGACTACTGCAGAATACTGGACTTCAGCTCAGACTTCATTTTGCAAATGTTTTCCTCATTTCTGTGACTGTCTGAACTATTTAAACATTAAGTTTTATTCCTAACTTTTTAAATCAGCATCAACAGCTGTATTTTTACTTCTTTGGCCAAAACATAACAATATGTTAGCAATTCATCTATTTATTTTTTAAAACAAAACGACTGGTCAGTAAGCTCCCACCACAAAGAAATAGAAGTGAAACTGTGTTTTAGTTAATTAATACAGGCTCATCTCCAACTAATAAAGTAACCACGAACTGTATGTATATTCTATTTAGGGGTGGGGGTGGTGGGGGAGATATACTGAATAAAAACCGTGGAATCAGATGAAAGGTGCTTTGGATGCACATAGAGGAAAAATGGCCAGTGAGAATAAAGGGCCTTCCCAGCTAAATAGAGAGTCTTTTGAGATTAGTATTATGATTTAAGTCTACTTCAAAATGGTTTCAGCCTTATTAAAATTACATTAAAACTAGCCCTGATGCATTTGCATTTAAAGGGTTGCCTTACACTACTTAGCAGGCACTGAATTCAGTCCCCATTGATTTACAGTACTAGGGTACTACAATCAGGGACATTTTTCAGGATAAAGGACAATAATACCCTGAACAAAAGGGTTTAAGGATACCAGCCATCAGGAACGTGAATAGGAGAAGTACATTTATTTGCAGAGTAGAACACATTCGCCTGCAACATTAAAACAACCCAGAGCATGTCAGACAAGAGAACTATTCTCCTATACATGGGACCCTCACCAGCGGGCTCATATTCAGTCAGGAACATTGTACTTTTGTAAGAACATAAATCTTAAAAGCAAAACACAGATAATAAACTGGTGGGGTTTTTTTTTTTGTTGTTGTTGTTAATTTAAAGTATCTGAGTTAAAGTTATCAACTTTGATCCTTTCAATCCTGTATTAAGAGGAAAGAGTATCTATGGCAATACCTTAGAAAGATCTGAAACAGGTAATGAGGCCTTTCTTTTAAGGAAAGAAATCTATACAAAGCAACACAGCTCAAAGAAATAAGAGTCTTGACTTGCTTTTTAGAAGAAAATAAATGCATTCTTGGGCCTGGTTCTTTAATCATCAAGAGCCCAACCACAGGGCTACTGGTTTTATTATTTTAACCACTGCAAAACCTGTTTGATTGAGACGGTTGATTTCACTTGAGCCAATGGATGAGCTGCCTCAGTGTTTTGCTCCAAGTGATTTATCAAAAATCTGGACTGACACAGGAGAATCGAAAACCAGAGCAGAAATCTTCACAGGTCACATCAGAATAGCCCACAAAGAAGGTGGGGACTATAGAAAGGTATTAGAGGCACAAAAGGTCCTAAGTTGCTCAGGACTATTTCCACCTCCAACTGTAGAATAACTCGGGTTTTTAATCTTGTCCTAAACATACAATAAATACAAAAACACTTTTGACAGTTCCAAGTGTTACACAAAACTGTTACGATCAATGAATTAGGAGAGAGATGGACCAAGTGTGAGGTTTTAGGAGAGCTAATACTACTCTGGGGCTCAGTGATTAAAAGGAGACAGTGAATGTAAAAATTCCTCAGAGCACAAACGAAGACAGTTTTATAAGGAAAACGTCTTTAAAAGCCATCAAAATCTGTTGCTAAGATCGCCTGCTTTCATTGATTACGTTCAGTGTCAGCAGGATAAATAAACACGGAAAACACATTTAAAGGCATGACAAAAGTGAACAATAAATAAGATTAATTTCATACAAAATAGCGAGGTCATAAAATTGTATACTAGGCAGCAATTTCTGTAATAGCAAAATAATCCAGACCTAAGAGGAGAAGGAGCTATTCTACACTGTTCCTTTCTTAATTAAGAAAATAAATTCCCATTCATTAAAAAGAACAAAAATTGTTGCAATTCTGAATAGGTTGCATTATTCTGGGTCCGTCCTTTACAAGGAGGTGCGCGGGGAGGTCTTTTTCTTTTGGGTTTCAGCACCAATCATCTGCAGGCATAATTTGAGCTATTCCCTGAGTTTCTCCTTTCATTGCTTTGGGCATTGATAGATATCTTCATGTCCCTTCTTAGCTGGCTTCCTTCTCGTTTGCAACCACAAGCCTGCTATATTGTAATACATGTTTTCTGGGGAAATAAAACCCAGAGATGTGGTCAATGAAAAAGGGAGCAACAAAAACACTACAGCGTAAGCCCTTAATGCAAGGCTGGGAAGTAAAGTAAATACTAAAGTTTTCCTACAGCTAACTCTGTTTATAGCTGCCAAGTAAAGAACCTAAATTCAAGTGCTTTGTAATTGTTACAAATTGTGCCAAAGTACAGTGTGTTACAATAAATTATGAAGCTTATCTAAATTATAAAAGTAATTAAACTTTCCTCAGATACTCATAATTCTGCCCTCCATAAATTTTCTGTTCGTTGCATATTCAATAGCTGTGTGTTCCGGTTCAACAAAACACACACGCATGCACACACACACATACACAAACTAAAAAAAGAGAGAGAGAAAGAAAAAAGATCCCCTTCCAAGAACAACCAGGCACATATAGGCATACAACATATCTAAATTCCAGAAATGCATAAACAATTGCTTTCAAGATCTCAAACCATAGCAAATGTTAATAAAAATATTTATACTAGAAACAATTCTCTTAGAGCTTTTTTTTCAGTTTTGTTTTCTTCTTCTTATTATAGACATTTGTTTTAACATGAGTTTTCTCTTCCATCCCAACATTTCCTCCTGCTGCATGAAACCATAAATCTTTGTTAGCATATTACTGTACAAGCTGTTACAATAATAACAAAAATAATGAAAGCAATAGCAACCCAGTTATACGGTCCTTGCCATTTGCAATTGAGTCCCAACTTCTTTATATACTCTAAGTAGTAAAATATATACAAGAACCATCAACTACTGAAACACAGCGTTCTAGAATGGGACACAGCTGCTGCTCAGAATCAAATGGCACAGGAGCTGTAAAATTATTTTTAAAAAAATAAAGGAAGAAAGAAAGAAAAGTTTAAAGCCCCAAGGGTGTGTGGGGAAGATGATACCATTTCCAAGTTCAAATTTAAAGAAAAACCCAAAGTGGCATATTGATGCTTCTCAGGACAAAAATCTCTTCTTAAAAGGTCCCACCACATTCCCAGTGGGAGCAAATCAGCCGAGCAGGTGAATGAGTGATGAAGGAGACCCTTGCTCTATTATAAATATCTTCAATAATTAGCCACCATGATGAACAAACTAAGAAGCAGTGTATAAGCTAAAGCCCAAGTTGGGAAAAAGTTTCCAAGGATTTAGTTTGATTTCTGCTTGGGTACCTGGTTTCTCAATCCTAAATCAGGCACTTCTATTTCGGTCTATATTCCAATTTAATGAAAACATTTATTTTATAAACAGAAAAGGAAATGAGTTTGAATAAGATCTATTTATGCAATTACCATATCTAATAGCCAATTATGTGTCCTTACATGAACAGATAAATAATGTATGCACATACATTTATCAATCTTGTCTGGGAGAAATGGAAGAGAGAAAAAATTAAAAGAAGAGCAAACTACTATATATGGCAAGCAGTTTTCATTATTTTATATTTGCAGAAGAGAATGAAATATTTGTCTTCAACAAAGCTACGAATTACAAACATTTGGCTCAGATTTTTCTAAAACCAAACTAAAATATACAAGTTACTATCATTCAACGTGCCATAACTATTTACTTATTTCCCTTATTTTGTAAAAGCAGGGAAAATGCTAAAACTCAATATAATGTTATTAAAATGTGACTTATTTTTCACATTAAGTATTTTTAAACACAGAATACTACACAATCCTGAGGAGGGGGAGACTCTGAAAAGCCAACACAAGAATGGGATCAGATGTGTTATTCTTCTAAAGTATCCATTAACTAAAGCTACATGAAACTGGAAGAGAAAAAAAAAAAAAACTCTGACATCCACATGAATACCAAATTAATTCATTATGATCAGTGCTACTACAATGAACACAAAATTAATTCATCACAGCGGAATGCACAAAGCACTACCCACTTGTTATACCTACTGACAAAAAATAATAGGACGATTATCCTCCACCAGGGTGACACACGTGGCCATGGGCACCGCCAGCACGTCAGTCACACACAAGTGTTTCTTTTCCTGGAAGTCTATCAAGATATTTTTGCAAGGAGGCACTTTATCGATCATAGTAAATGAAGTCAAAGCCTTGGAAACCTACATTACCAATGGTTCTCCTGACCTCTGTTGCTCCCTCCCAGTGCTGGGTCTGGGATGAGACAAATGAAGCCTCTAGGTGCCCTAGGGAAGGAGACATGCATGCTCAGTGTCCTGCAAACACTGAGCTCCCCTTGCATGATCCTGATTTTGAGCCCTCTGTCCCTACACAGGCTACAAGCCTAGACCCTAAAGCATGACTACCTCCCTTAACTAGGAGTCTGGACTCTGTTACACTGTAGAAACCAGACAACAGTCCTAACTCTCGCTAGTGCCTGGGCCAAAGCCAGCTGTCTTCTCTAAGGAAAACTCTTTGGCTCTGTCTCCTTGGAAACCCTTATATATACTTATGAGTCTGGAGCAGTCATGAGGAGTCAGGGGTCTACCACAGGAACACTGAGACAAGAGATGTAAAAACCAATGAGTTAGCAAACCTCCCCACCTGGCATCTCCCTCCTAAGTCAAGGGGAGCGGTTGCTGGCTTTTCTTCTCACACAAGGTCATAGATGCCTGGGGACCTAAGACCCCAGGAGCTCAGTCAAATCCCCCCTTCTGTCACCAGCTTCGGATCTGCCTGCCTGGTGTTTAAAGGACGTCTTTCCTCAATAATTTCAAGGGGCTTCAGCATAGAGAAAGTTCAATGTAAGAAGGAACTCTTTCCTAGAGACGATGGGTTCCTCCTTGATAATAAGTAACATGTGAATACCCCTAAAGCCAAGGAAGGGTTAAATACCTTTGGGCAATAGGGAAGTACAGTTCTCATATGCCTGCACACAGGATTATTCTTGTGGAAATTCTCCCTCTTCACCTTGAAGTGAGGAAGGTATCTTTCTTAAATCTTCATTTATGGACGATCTAAGACTTTTTACAGAACAGGTCTAAGAAATACTAGTATTATTCATTGTAATGAAAGGCTCCAACATAATGCCACAACTTGCTGAAGAAATCTGTTTATTTGGAATTTTTCCTGAAGAACAGGGACTCAATAGAGGGATCCTCTTTCCTTTGCTAAACTGCTATCCTGCTCTTTTTCCTTCTGGCCTGAGCCTTTGCAGGGTGCTAAACATTAGATCAACACATCTGCATATCACAGATGTGGTACTCACCTAGAAATAGACGCTGCCACAACGTGAGAGCAGAACATTACATTCCCACCTAGGAACAGGGTACCAGTAAATGATGAAAGCCTTCAAAAAGACAAAAGGTTTAAGTGGGGTGTGTGTGTATGTGTGCGCACGTGCATGTGTGTGGCGCTGTGGGTGTGTGCAGAGAGACGAGTTTTAGCACAGGATAAAGCAAGCACCTTGCAAAGAAAACTAGAAAGAACTTTTTCAGCTAAGTCTACCTCCATCCATTTGTGTAGGACTTGGTAAACCTGACTGTGCATTAGAATCAACTGGGTAGGTTTTAAAACTCTCCAATTTAACTGAGAGTGAAGTCAAGCAGCATTATTTTCCCAAGATCCCCCAATGATTCTAACAACCAAAAGTGCAACCCACTGGTATGAAGGCCACGTGGCCACAAATCAGGTACATGAGAAGGGAGTTTTTCTCTGACGGGACAACAATCAATGACCGGCTCGTGGGCCGAGCTGGCTCTCTGAATCCCATGGGGACTTTTATTAAAGTATAGAGTCCCAGGCCCTACCCCAGACCTACTGAATTGGAATCCCAAAAAATGAGGTTCTGGAATGTCTGTGTATTAACAAAAAAAATAATAATAAAAACTTCAAGTCCATGGTGATTATCAACCGGGAAGAAAACCACTGTGCTAGACAAAACTGGGAAGTTCTTACCCCTAACTTGGTTGGTTTCCAACACAATGTTCCATTTTTAGATGGGTGATACTAGCCTGCCGGAGAATTAGGAAAGGCAGGAGGTGGAGGAGGGGAGAAGTATTTAAGAAAAAAATAAAGAGAAAAGAAATTTAAGTGTCCTCTAAGCACCCACGAGTCTGCTTCTTAAAGTGCTGATAATGAGCAAAAAGACCAATGAAACTAAATTTTGTACCAGTTCATTTCAGCACATCCTGTTTATACGACTATTTAATGAGTCATTCAGCCAGGATGATTTTCTGTCTGAATATGTTAATTGCCATTTTTTTTTTCATAGCTCTCTATTAAACAGTACAGATAAAATAGGCACGCTCATGATTTTAAGCCCTATCAGCCGCTCACCCTCAAAGGAGCGGGCAACAGGAGTAAATAAGGGGGAACTTTTTTTAGTGTTTAATTCTTTGAACATATATTGGCATTTGGGACCCTACTTCAATTCAAAAGCATATGTTAGAGTTAGCATTAAAGTGAAAATGAAATGAGGTGCTTCTCCCCCATATGCTCCTGGCTTCCTTCTATCACCAAGAATTCGCTCAAAGAACAGGGAAATAATTTGAAGCCTTTTGCGGTGGTTCCCCCCCCCACTTTGGGGAGGTAAGGGTAAGTATTGGTGGGAAGATGAGAGATAAAGAAATGGGGAATTTTTGCCACGCAGTGTTATTCATTTAATTGTGGCTCACTTAAATAAGTTGAATACAAGTCAAGGTTTGCTGGCTATTATTATTAAGCCAGAAGCCAGGAAGATCCAGGAAATGGGTAGAAGGTCCAGTTAATATTATTTGGATTATGTTTAGCAAGTGATTAAGAGAATTCATTTTTTTCATTTCCTTTATCCTCAAAGGAAGTAGAATTTACAAATGTAAATTCAGAACCGTCAATTCAAGAAGTGAAGTAAAAACCGTCAGTAAAAGAGTCCTATTTATATTCCTATCATTACTTAATGAATCAAACCACTCTTAATATTCATTTTAGCATTTATGCAGTTTCCAGTGCCTTCATTTTAATTTTAAGCATTTACATTAAACAAATCACAGATCATTATACTGCATTTAGAAGGAAAAAAAAAAAAGAACACAATAAACCTTAAGGCTATGACAACATATTTTACTCTTAACTGCTTTGTTTACAAATATTAAATGGTCAAATTAATAGTGTTCTCAATGGCTTTTTGGCATCTAAAATTTTTCATAAATGAAAATACAGCAACTAAAAAGACGAAACTCCAGTGGTGAAGGTTTATTGGTCTTTGTACCTCATTAAAGGGACTTTATAAATCACATTTGTTCTTTTGAGTAGCAACTAACACCACTGAAAAGGACAGGTTGGGTTTTAAAAGAGACAGATATGACCTGAAGGGAACACAATTTACTGTAGTGAAATAAACTGAGGAAACAGTTTGCAGATTAAAAACCCCTTGAAAGGAAGCATCATCTTTGGGAGGGGGAAAAAAAATCTTCGCTGAGGAAAACAGCTGGAAACAGGAAGCTTTGGGGCTTTCATCCTGCCGGCTTTGATTCCACGGCCTCCCCATATCATGAAAAGGCAAAGACTGACTTCAGCTGTGCCTTCTTTCAACAGAAGGAGGAAAAGGCTTTGTGGACTGTGAGCAACACCATCCAGTAGACCTGCCCCCCCCATCATACAAACACTAACAATGAAGTGGAAAAAGAGAAATAGCCATAGATAAGTAGCAACTCAAAACCAGTGTTTTACAAGTTTTACAATGAAAGGAGAATATTTGTTGTAACTTAATTGTGTCCTTCGGCAATTCTCATATGAATTTGAAATCCCCTAAGTGAAAAGGAAAAAAAAAAAAGAAAAGAAAAAGAAAAAAAACAAAACAGATATACTAATTATAATGTTTCCTTGTGTCTATAACTTTTTTCCCCATTTTTTTTCATTGTGGAGAAAAGGAGTTAGATGTTAGATTTTCACCAGGATCCTCCTCCAACACCTTATGTCCTTAAATCTAAAGTCACTGAATTCAGTAACCAACCAATTCTAGTTTTGACTCTATTTGAATATCTAAAGTCCTTAAACTTATCTGTTGGGTGTCCCCTAGAGATTTTCCCCACTGGCACCTTGAAATTATTTTATTGTTTTTCATGCCATTTAAAGGACAGTATAGCACAATAAAGGAATCTTGGGTTAGAAGTTTAGCCCATCCTTGGTAACCGGATAAAGAAGGAGCTCAGTAAACAGATCACACAGACCTAATACACCCAACTCACAGTTTATTCTTTTGTTGCTATTTTGGGACACCACTTAAAAGCAGGGACTACAAAGTCAGACAATATAGGGAAAATGTAAACACGAAACTCTGACTTTGAAACTTTAACCAATGGTATTATAATAGTAAGTATATGGCACCTCATCATACTTTTTACAAAGACGACACGACTCACGTACAAGTCAAGGAAAAGAACTTACATGCAAGTTAAGGCATTAACTAATTTTTTTTTTCTAAAGCTATTTCTTAATAGACAGGAAAATTCCAGAGCATGAGAGGTTTCAAGCACGGGACATAAAATGAATATTAACTTCATCTTAACAGCTTGAAAGTAGGTATCTTAAGATATTCAACTTTACAGTGATTCCATGGTAACATTTCAATTTCTAAAAAATGTCTACTGTTGACACTTTGTATGTGCCAACTCCTTACCAATAGATATTAATTACCTCTGATTTACCCTTATTCATTCTGAATGTCTTTTATTTGAACCACTTTAGTTACTAGTGAGGCACGGTATGATTTTGAGAATCCTCATGTGAGGTGATCTTAACCAGATATGCCTCTGAAATTAAAGTAATCTTCAACAACAAAAGGAAATAATTTAGTTATTTGTGTCAAATTTTAAAGGCCCATTTCCTAGTTGGATAAAATGCAATGAGCATCAAAAACAGAAAATTTTTATCACCCTGCAATCCTGGAAATTCCAAGCTAGAAAGGCATGAATTTTCTATACTTTGGTACCATAATCATCAATATCATCATCATCATTATCAGGATCGCCATCACCAACCTTTTTTCTACACTGTGAACACAATGTTCACATATCATTCCTTCGTTCTCAAAAAAGGGTAGAACAGACATTGGCCAATGTATGACATGGATGAGTCAACTGGGCTTCCAAAGGGTAACTTGTCAGTATCAGCAATAGTACCCAGATCTCTGGGAGAGCTCCTGGTGGTCTCCAAAAATGAGGCCCTAACCCTGATTCATAACGTCCACAAACACTCAGAAGATAACCAGCTCAGGCACCACAATTTTCATGTCAAATTACAGAATTCTAGTTCCATTCTAGAACATTGCTGGGAAACTCCGTTTCTTTCAGCAACAGTAGCAATAAGGTCCTATAGACTTAGCAACATGTTAGCAGAGAACAGGAAATGGAATAGCCAACTTTTCCTTGAAATCTAATCTAATTCCCTTCATGGACTTTTCTCCCCTCTGCTCTTCTACATGTGTTCATTCCATAACACTTGTGCAGCAACTCTTAGGTAGCATGGCCACGGTCAAGAATATGTTTGAATCTATAAATGCTCCTCTCACGAAGTCTGTAAAAAAGATAAGAAAATGTACACATGGAAGAAAAGGGACCTCACATTTGTTGTGCGTGTATGGGAACTAAACCAAGCTTATCTCTTTGAGTCTTTATAACAATTACATGAAGATGGAAACTAAGCCTCAGGAAGAACTTATATTGAATTTTGCCCAAGGTTCTATAAACAAGTGATCACAAAAGTTGAAGTTCATGACCAGGCCTAAATACAGTGTGCATGTTTTTTTTTTTCCACCATATCCTATTCACTCCCTTGAAGAACAATAATATGAGGTAAAAACTTTTTTCTAACTCCATAAGAAAAGATCAGAAGAAAAGTATTGTATGAATTCAGAAGGACTAATTATGTCCCTACATGTAAAGAGCTACTTACTAAATACCTATGGTAGCACCAGGTTCTCTTAGAAAAAGTAGAAATGCTACCAGTATTTGAGTAAACATAGCAAAGCATTTCCATCACTAGTTACAATATGCTGGTAAATGCAAACACTATGTTCTTCAATACTTTAGAGGACATGATTTTTTTATAAACAACTGAAACTTCTTAATCCATCCAGGCTTTGATTTAAAGAAACATAATAGATGAGGCAAATCATTTTACCCACCCCCTCCAACATTGGTACTGATATCAAAAATAAAGTCAAAAAGTACAAACTTGGGCGCCTGGGTGGCTCAGTTGGTTAAGCAACTGCCTTCAGCTCAGGTCATGATCCTGGAGTCCCAGGATCGAGTCCCACCTCAGGCTCCCTGAGTGGCGGGGAGTTGGTTTCTCCCTCTGACCTGTCTGCTCTCCTGCTCTCATTCACTCTCTATCTCAAATAAATAAATAAATAAATCTTTGGGGGAGTGGGGGTAGAAACTTCCAGTTATAAGATAAGTAAGTCCTGGGGACACAGTGTCCAGCATGGTGACCACAGTTAACAATACTGTCCTGTATAGCTGAAAGCTGCTAAGAGAGTAGATCTTAAAAGTTCTCAACACATGGGGGAAGAAAACACCCATAACTACACGAAGTGATGGGTGTTAAGTAAAATGACTGTGGTGATCATTTCACAATACACACACATCAAATCATTATGTTGTACATCTAAAACTAGTACAATGTTATGTGCCAATTATGTCTAAGTAAGAATAAAATAAAATAGACTAATCTATAGAGATTTGATGCCATGCAATTTGCATTCCCATTTTTTGAAGCAATTAACATTGTTGATGCTATTCAATTTGGACAAACTTGTTATTTCATTATTAAAATAGATGACATTAAAGAAAATCTAGAAAATAATTTTTAAAAAAAGAAACATAACAGATGATACAAATCAGTGCACTGCTGAACATTTGATACCAAGACCAAAACAAACAGAAGCGCACACACACACACAAAATCAACGGACAGAGCTATACCCTTCTCGCTCATGGGTCCTCACTGCCTCCGTCTGCATCTACCCTATACACAAACAGCTTATCCACACTGCCTCTGACTTGTTCTATTGGTAAAATGAACCATGGTACCAACTTCAAAAACGAAGCAAAGTATTGAAACAAAATAGACCTCCCTTCCCCTAGTTGGCAGAAAAACCCTAATTCAAATCTTCCGAGCCTCCCTCCAGAACAAGCAATTATAAGGTGCAGAAAGGCAATGGCTTTAAAACGACACACTAATCCTAATATTAGTACCTCGAAAAAGGAAAACTGCCAAGATGTTGGAATAATGCCCAGTTATCCGTCTTACCTACAGCAATAAAACTGTCCTATAAATGTGAACAAGACAGTTAGGATACGTTTTGGAGTTAGGTTATTGGCATTTTTTTCTACCTCGCCATTCCCTAGGAGAACAAGCCGGACCTATGGAGGCAAAACACAGCAGATGGTAACCCAGCCCGGTACCCAGAGCACTTAGTCAATCCAAATAACTCACACAAAAATGAAGCAAGATGTTCAATGATTTATGGCCCTGATTTCACTAGATATCCGTGCAGTTCTCTCCCCTACAAAGCCACCTTTTTATTGTAGTCTGTTCGATCTTGAAAGCTAGCTAAAGTGTCTACAGACAATATATTATCGCTAATAGTAAAATAATTATTATATAATCATTAATAATACGATAACTATTATTATAGCTTACACGTATGCCAAGTATTCTTGTAAGCAACTGACCAGAAATAACTTATTTAATCTTCACAGTAATTCTATAAAATTATTACCCTTGCAGCACAGATAAGGAAACTGAGAGACAGCTGCTAGAGCAAGTCACTATGACATGGGAAACCAATTTCGAAATCCAGAACGTACAGATCCAGTCTCTGTGCTTAACTACTACAATGGTAAGAGAGTAGGTTTATTTCATGAAAGTGTGAGTGGGGGCGAGGGGAGAAAACAAAGCACGTTCACACGGAAGGAACCCCAGGCCTGGATTCAGCTGGTCTGAGGGCTAGAGCCGGCAGTCCAACGCGGAAACCCCGTAGAGACACCCAGGCTTCTTGACCAGTGAAGTGAAAGAGTGGGCTAGAACCTGGAAAGCTTGTTCCTCCCATTTTAAAGACTGGAGATTCTGAGGCTAAACCCTTAAATCTCAGTTTTACTTAAAGACTGGGTCTTTTTTTTTTTTTAATCATTGTTCCAGATCTAGAAAGACTGATCACTTGTAATGGACATCGAACAGCAGCAGTTTTTCTCTCTGGTTCAATGATCGTCAACCCACGTGATTCTGTAATAAAACAGCACTTCCTCTCTTGGCAGAGAGGATTCAGCTACTTTCTCATAAGTAGAACTTCAACAAACCCAGAAAGAGCTGTGGCCACCACCTCCCAATTCCCAGGTAGAATCAGCATTTGGCTTAAAAAAAAAAAAAAAAAAAAAAATTAGAATCCTCTGGTAGCGTCCAAATTCTAAAAACGTTGTTTTCCTTCTGTAAGATGAAGCCAAATGTCCAATGGAAAAACATCAGCTAGAACAATGCACATTACGATACACATGTGCACAAAGATACAGCAATTCTACTGCCAGCCTGGGAGAGAATCATTTTCGAATGTCAGTATTTCACTGAATTTTCAAATGTAATGAGAATTCCTAATAACTGAGAAACGGCCCCATTAAGTTTTTCCTCTCTAAATTTGATCCTGATAAGATCTTGAATACACGTGTTGAGAAGTTACTGTGAGTTAAACACTGTTTTAAATGCTTTCAGTGTATTAACTAACTTAACTCTCACCAGCTGATGAAGTAGGTGCTTGTGATATCCTCGTTTTACAGAGAAATTAAGTAATTGTGCTGTTCAGCTTCCAGGTAGAAGTGGTAGAGCTGAGATTTGAAGCTCGCCCTTCCCACTGAACACTTGAGGTTTCATTTTAAAATACCAGAAACGTACACATAAGTATTGTTGCTGCTCATACCTTCTTATTCCTGAGAACACAGTAACAATCAACGAGTAACAAAATTGCCATGCTACAAAAATCTTCACAACTTATGGAAGAAATTTGCTTACTTTTTAAAAATTATGTGCCGAGTTTTAAAAAACCAAACCAAACTTGAATTGTATTTTGATTAACTGTTAAAACAGATGATCTGGAGTAAACCTCAGAGTAAATCTTCCCTCAAAAATTGCAGTAAGAGTGTCTGCATGCTATTAAATCTTAATGCATTTTAAACAAGAAAAATACTCCATTTCTAAGTTCCAGTTGCTGACCTTTGAATATTTCACACCAAAAATTAAATTAATCAGAATTAAAGTGTGTCTATATGTGTCTTACTTCTATAAGTATTCAAGGAACATTAAGAAGGGACTGTGGAACTGTCAAGGGGCGCCTGGGTGGCTCAGTGGGTTAAAGCCTCCGCCTTCAGCTCAGGTCATGATCCCAGAGTCCTGGGATGGAGCCCTGCACGGGCTCTCTACTCAGCAGGGAGCTTGCCTCTCCCTCTCCCCCCTGCCCCGCCCACCTGCCTCTACCTACTTGTGATATCTGTCTGTGAAATAAATATATTTTTTTAAAAAGGGACTGTCAATTTACTATATACCCAAGTTATTGTGGATTTTGTAAAGCAATGTTAGACACAGCACAGTTTTTTAAATCATATTACTATAGAACTAAGATCTCCAAAGCCTTGCTTGATATTACCTAGGTTACTCTCTGCTACAATTATACTTCCCTAAAAGCAAGCAGGTCCGCAACGAAAAGCATATACGTGTACATACACACCTCCCCATACACACATACTCCGTGCACAGGCTGGTACTACTTCTTATTTTTATAGCCTTAATTCAAAGTGTAGAAAACTACTCAGAAAATACTTGATGTTCCCTGACAACCTAGTGTGCTAAAGAAGCCCTCAAGATTATAAACCAAACTGAGTTCTTTTAGAAACTGGAAGGCTGAGGGAATGACTCCCCCCAACAAATAGTATAAAGACCATCCAGGTCATCAGAGGCAAATCTCTAATTGCTTAAAGTGATACCCAAAGTAAGTATCCCCAAATCCTCTGTCCTTTTGCACTAGGACAATAGGGAGTTACCTCTACCTTAACATCGCTCCTCAAAATCCTGATTCAGAAGCACCTTAGACCCTTACATATCACCCAAACCTGTCTCTCATTGGAATCCTATTAATCAGACATTACCGGGGGGTCTGAGCCAAAAATAAAAGGAAAAGAGGGTGAAAATCACAGGAACTTAAAATGTTAGGACTCCAGCCAGGGAAATTCCTTCAGGGATCAGTTCCTATCTTCCCCCTGAAACATACCTTTGAAGAGTTGAAATGATACCCTTCTTTGGAATTTTCCATACATTAAAATGACTGGGAAATTTATCTAAAGCAATAACCCTAAGGGATAACTAAGAGAAATGAAAGCAAAACCAGATTTGTAACAAACACTAGCCTTCTGCTTTCTCACACTATTTTTCTTTTGCATGTTTTTCTCCTTTAAATTTCATCTAAACAAAAGCCAAGTCTCCCTGAGGGTCTATGCAATGTCATTCAATGAATAAGACTGAGAGTAACCACATCTTCTGACTCAAAGCTAAGGGTACAAATTCATAACCCAAACTCCAGATATAGCCCTCAGTCTGTCCCTCAGACTGATTGAGTCACTCCAGAAGACCGAGGAAGACTTCCATGGGGTATTTCTCTGTCTAAAGAGTTATGACACTCATCTGCATTTTGAGAGATACAACGAAAAAAGTTAGATTTTAAAAAGCAGAAATGGGGGCGCCTGGGTGGCTCAGTGGGTTAAGCCGCTGCCTTCGGCTCAGGTCATGGTCTCAGGGTCCCGGGATCGAGCCCCGCATCGGGCTCTCTGCTCAGCAGGGAGCCTGCTTCTCTTCCTCTCTCTCTCTGCCTGCCTCTCTGCCTGCTTGTGATCTCTGTCTGTCAAATAAATAAATAAAAAATAATAAAAAATAAAAAATAAAAATAAAAAGCAGAAATGTTTATAATATTTCCCACTACTTTCTCAGATATAGGTGTACAAGTTGATAGAAAAATTTAAATACATCAAAGGATGACATGAGTCTGAGTTTCAAAACCAGGCATTTCAAACTAGAAGTCTTTCTAACTATCACAGTTAAAAATGTCCAGTGATTCAACTTTTAAGTAGAGGATTCAGAAGTCAACAGATCAAACTTTTTCAACAAAGCTAAGCTTTCAAAATACAAGGTAGGTAAATATTTACCTCTGCTCTCCTCTGCCATATGAATAGGAAGTAATAAATTCCCCAACATATCTGGTGATTAAAACTCTAAAATAGAAGTTCACGAACTTTCGAAGTTCTCTATTTAAAGGGTCTTTCTTGCACGGAGACCTCTGTGTTACTCTTTGCTTCATGGAAACAGAATAGAAGCTAATGATGACGGTAGAATTTCATTTATTTGTATACATCAGTCCAAAGAAGGGGAAATGATATTGGCTGTGTGTTTATGAGCTACATTAGAAATGGGAACAATAGCAGACCTTTACCGAAACAAAAATAAAATATGAGTCAACAAGATCTTTGCCAAACAGAGGTCTCAGGACAGCCTTGTTCAGTCTTCTGGGAATCCCACTCCAATAAGCACAATAAAAGCAGGACGTGCCTCATTTCCTTCAACCGTTCAACATGCCTCTCTTGGAGATGTTTGTAAATTTCCTTCCTCTAAGCATCAAGCTGGCAAACTGTCGTCATTTCTTTGGGGCAATAATATCCTGTTGATGTCTGGGTAGATCTGTGGAGTGTCCCCTCCACATAACACATATATTTTTAATACTATTTTTCAATGCAACACAGTAAATTGGTTTGCAACATATTTGAACATAGCTCAGGCAAGGTATGATTTGTTTAGAAGTAACTAAGGACAGGAGATTTTAATAAAAGGGTAGTTTTACTTTTGGATTTACAACCTAGAGCAAGGAATAAAACAACTCCAATAGCCTTCTCTGCTTTTTTCCTGAAACTCAAGATATTTACCTACAATAGTTTATTAATGTAAGTGTTTCCATTCAGTTCCTGTGCTGGGGTTTGGATATTTCATACAGCAAAAGAACAATCTTAGCATGCAAAAACTCAGTTTTGAAAATGGCACCTTTTATTTTACTGGATATACAAATTGCACTAAGCGCTTTAAAAACAGAGCTCTAAACTCATTCCAGAATAAGTTTAAATATACTCTAAATTCAGTAGAATACAATGACTGATTTAAAATTTTTATGTAAATAAATGATTTTTTTAAAAAACCTACAATTTTAGCAAGACCAGAGAGCATACTTCTTGGACAAAGAATTTTTGCCTAACCTAAAGAATTCCAGACAAAATTACATTTCTCAATAAAGTTATATGATGTAAAGGGAAAATTACAGTGACAATTTTGAAAAATAATATTCAAAAAATAAAATAAGACCAACTCTCAGCTAACATAATTTGCACTTAGAGAGACATTCTAATTCCAAAGACAGCAAAAGCTGATTTGTGAAATACTAAAAATAATTGATCATTGCTGCAAAGCACTAAACGGCATGTACCATTTACCGCAATTTTAGGTAACACCTTATTTAGCCTATAAAATAAGAATTCTGAACATGAAACATGCCCAATATCACTCATAACCCAGAAAAATGCCATTTTTTAAAAAAGAACACAACCAGACACCATTTTTCAACTACCAAGTTAATAAGATAAAAATAATGCAAATTGGCACAGTTTTTTCTGGATAACAGTTTGGCAAGCTACGTGAAGAGCCTTTCACCTAACAATTCCCTAGGAAACTATCCTAACAATACCTCTGCAAATGAGAACAAGTATTTATGTACAAGTATGTTCAAGACTATGGTCGACAGTAAGAAACTTTAAATTATGGAAGACCTATATATGATGGAATAGTATGCTGCCTTTAGAAGATCATGCTTTCAAAAAGACTCAAGGATACCAAAAAATGCTCATAGTAAAATATTCAGTTAAAAAGCAACATAGAAAAAAAAAAAAAAAAAAAAGCAACATAGAGGGGCGCCTGGGTGGCCGACTCGGTTAAAGCCTCTGCCGTTGGCTCAGGTCATGATCCCAGGGTCCTGGGATTGAGCCCCACATCAGGCTCTCTGCTCAGTGGGGAGCCTGCTTCCTCCTCCTCCTCTCTCTCTCTCTCTGCCTGCCTCTCTGCCTACTTGTGATCCCTGTCTGTCAAATAAATAAATAATTTTTTTTTAAAGCAACATAGAAACTTCATATTAAGTTTTTTAAGACAAAGACTGGAATGTACACAGTCTTCCAAATATTAACTTTGCATATCTCTACAATGAGGATATATTTATGATCAGAACAAAATTGAATAATGTATACATTAGTATACCCCACATACTGTAGTATATATATTAGTATACATGACATACTATATACTATGTATATTAATATAAACTACATAGTATAGTATGTACTGTATATATACATATGTGTATTTGGTCCCTGACTTTAAGGATCTCGTAATCTATTATTCAAAATTAATTAAAATCAAGTGGAGTGGGAAATGGGACATATAGGTGATATTAAAAAATGGCAGAATGTTGATAATTGTGGAAGCTATTCGAGGAATACATGGGAGTTTATTCTACTAATCTTTATTTTATAGGCATTGAAATTTTTTTCAAATAAAAAGTGAAAAGACTAATTAAAAGGAAATGTAGTAAGTGTCATAACAGATACAATAAACACTATAAAAGTTCACAGATGAGAAAGATCATGTCTAGAGGAGGCATTGGCATCGCTTTGAATAACTAGTAAGATTTCAACAGGCAGATAAGGGCTTGAGGGCGGGAGTGAGTATAATCAGCAAGATGATAGCAGGGAAAGGCAACTGGCCTTGAGCATCAGGCCAGTGGGTAAACGGGGAACAGACCCCTGCAATCTAACTGCTGCCCTCATGTTAGATAAAATCCCCTAACAGAGGATAAAGAGGCATCACCTTATGGATTTCAGCAAGGCTGTGATTCCCTCAATGAGTCAGCATTCTAAGTATGCAAATGTTCACCTGGCAGGAGGAGGAGAAAAAAGCAGCATTGACTATTGCAGACTTCTGGTCCCACCCTTGCTCACTGAAGTAAAACTATCCCTTTTACTGGAGGGTGATTCCTGGGTAATTCCCATGGGCTCTTTACTCTCACTGGACAAAACCTCTCTGAGAGCTAGGCATGATGAAGGATACAGACAAAGAGCTCATTTTTTAGAAACTGTACTCATTCCTTATCCTTCCCAGCCCTCAGCCTGTTTTCTTTTTTTTAACCAACAGCCCATCTCCATATAAATGTCCAATTTTGCAACACTTTAGGTACCACAATGTCTGTGTGAATGAGTCAGAATCTACATCACCAAATAGTGAAGGAGTCTAGTTTTCCGAACCAATATCTATTTTTGAATAATTTTAAGTTCACATTGCTTCTTAAAATTTTTCCATAAATATCTAACTAACTATTCTCAAAGCTACCATTTAGACTACAAACGCATCCTTCAGTTTGTTAAAGAACATTTGCATGACTTTCGACTATAAATTTGGAAAAAATGCAATAAGCTTTAATGGCTGTAAGATACAATTCTGTCTTCTTCTATTAAAAAAAAAAACCTACTTATTCCACAAGTAATATTTCGGAACACAATTTTTTTAAATTTTAAAACAGAGCCACATGTTTGATAATTCTTCTTTATGTAACATTTTTGAAAATCTCTTTATTGTCTTAGAAACTATGTATGCATGTAAGTTTGAGGCTAGGCAGCCAGCATCTTTGGTAGCCCCTGTTAATGCTAATTGAGTTAGCATAAACATGTAAATCCCCTCTTATAGATGCCTGGCTTTTTCTTTATCCAAGACCAAACTATAATCTACAAAGATAAGTAAGATCTATGTTCTTCATTTGCTTTGCATGTAAATTCTTTCGCATAGATAAACTGTTGATACGTATTCCTCCTCTGAAAGATCAAAGATCACTCTGCAAACCACCGGATTTCTCTGCTATCCTCCAGCTCTTCTCAGATTTCCCTTTCTTTGCCCCTTGTCAGTGTTCTCTGATTGCACCAAATTAATGAATACTGACCTTCTCCCTCACTCTTTTGGTGGCGACCTGCGGTGACGACATAACAACAGGAATATCATGGTACGTCTCTCTCCAGGTCACTGAGCATGTGTTTGGAAATATGTGTGCATGCACGCACAAGACGATCACACACGGTACCATGCCAGTCAGTACCCACGGCCAACCAGAACACCTGAAAACTAACCCAGTGAAGCCGAGAAAGTGATGGCAGTTCATCCAAGTAAGTCACAAAACAGGAAAACTCTTAAGGAAACACCTGGTGGCTACTACCTCCCTCTAAAACTGGTTCTTAACAGGTTCATTACGATGAAAGCCTATTCCATGGTGAACTTTGCACCAGACAGCCTTAGCACTGAATTTTTAATAGACAGAAGCTTTTTGTAAGTAAAAAACAGCAAATGAACAAAAGAAAAAAAAAAAAAAACACGATTTTGTAAAAGGGATAAATGTGAAAATATACTGACGTGCAAAGCAATTGATGTATTATTTACAATTTATTTGTAACATTTAGAGGATAACACAATTTATATGTATTGATATAATTCATTTATTATCTGATATATGCATAATGCATATGTGACATAAGATTTCTTAACATTAACATATAATGCTAATTGTATATTAATTATGTGCCAGGCACAATGTTAATCAATTAATAAATGTGCTCATTTGATCCACCCTGCCCTATATATGCCTATAAATGTTATGGGGTTTTTTTAAAGATTTTATTTATTTATTTGACAGAGATCACAAGTAGGCAGAGAGGTAGGCAGAGAGAGAAGCAAGCTCCTCGCTGAGCAGAAACCTCCCCCCCCGCAACAATGCGGGGCTCGATCCCAGGACCCTGAGATCATGACCTGAGCCGAAGGCAGAGGCTTAACCCACTGAGCCAGCCAGGCGCCCCAAATGTTATGTTTCTAAGGATGAAAACAAGCCGAACAAGATTAAAAATGTGCCTAAATTTAGAGGCAGACTATAAACCCCATAGAAAGCAGTTACCTCCTGTTTATTAACCCTGTATCACCAACACTTAGCATAAAGAATGGCATAAATAACAGGCATAAGTAATGGTATCCATAAATAATAGGAGCTCAGCAAACAACAATTAAAGGACCCAGTAAAGGCAGGCAAGTAGATGGGAGAGAAAAAGTGAGATAGTCTCAGGTAGGAAGAGAACTTAGAATATAAAACCCATGGAAAGACATGATTCTGACCCTCAAATAAACTATAGTTCAATCAGCAAGACAAAACACTTCAGCACGTGCGATAACTATTACAATGGCATAGACCCCGGAAGATAAGACAATAAACTGGACGGGCAGCCAAATTAGTCTCAGTGTTAAGAAATGCTCCCCAGAATTGGTGGACCATAAGTGAGTCTTGAAAGGCAGTAAGACTTAGGGAAGAAGTTATGTGGTCCGGAGTACAAGTCTTTAAAGATGTCAAGCAGTAGAAAGGCCAAAGCCTATCAACTTGACATGTCACTGGAAACCTTACTATGGAATTTCTGGGAAGTGTGGTGGAAAAAAGCCAGGTCGTGATAGAGTACATAAAGAAAGCGACATGAAAACACTTGTTTGTGTAAAGGAAAGAACAAAACAAAGGTGGAAGTTCATCTCAAAAGTTGGTGTGCATGCCAGGAGAAAAGGGGAGTTTGGTGATTCAGAAGAAAAAGGGAAAAAGACTCTTGGGGAACATGAGAAGCATCCCTTCCCAGAAATAGGAGGTTAAAGATAATAAATGATACTAGCAAATTAGGCACGGTGATTTAAAAAGTCAAGTTGGTTTTAATAGAAGTTTCCATAGAATAGTGGTGCAATGAGTGTATGGTGTGTATGTGTTTGAGTGTGTGTGTGTGTGTGTGTGTGTGTGTAGTGGGGGGAGTGTGTGTGGAGGCAGACTCTGGGTTCAATCCCATAACCCTGAGACAAGGACCTGAGCTCAAATCAAGAACAGGACCACCCAACCGACTGAGCCACCCATGCGCTCCAGTATCCCTGATTTTCAAATGAAGCCACTGAAGTCTGCTTAAATTTTTTTTGCAACATGACATGTCTGAAAGTATGGAAACTATTCACAGAAAATGCTCAGTAAATTTTAGTTTAATCCCATCTATGCCTAAAACAATATATTGTCATTAAAAAAAAAAGTCTCTAATCAAAGTGAAGAGGAAGATGAGGCTTCCCTTTAGCCACATCCAACCAGAAGACAGAGAGAAAGAGTCAGACTGCACGGTTGTTAAAGGTTAGCCTCTTGGAGCAAAGAGTAGGATGAGGAGCGAGCTGGAGAGGCAGATGGAAAGACACAAAGCTGGCAAGGGTGAGGGTAAGCATTAGTACAGGGAAACTGTGAACATGATGTAGGTCATTTGACAAAAATCAAAATTTGATTTGGTAACACAAAAAGTGTTTAATAGTCATTAAGGACTTGCTGTGATAAATCTTGTTTTTAAAGTTTATCAAATTTGAGGGAATAAAGAAAAAAGTGTCAGGGTCCTCAGCTTGTTTGTTCTGCATTTTCTGACAATTATCCAACATTTTAATAAAGAGAAATGTCACCACAGGTTCTTGAAAATGAAGACTTAGTTTCCTGTATTATTACCCATTTACACATATCTGAATATGCAATATCAAGCATTCAACCCAAACTCAGCACATTATACGATTAGAGTGGCACTAGTCAGAGCTCCAACAGTTTCACACAAGGGGGATGGGTGTGAAAGTAAACTACAGTCGCAACATTATCAACAACTTCAAAGATTCCCAACAAGATCTTCCATCTTGAAAAAGTTAAGATGGGTTCCATGCTGAGAAACTACTACTCCGACTGTCTCAATTACACAGCTTTAAAACACATGGGATCCAAAACTCTCTCTGAGGTACTTAAGCAAATTTGAGAAATGTGAGAATACTTTTTATTTCAGAACCTAAAAAAAAAAAAAAAAACCCACCTTTATAAATTCATAAGGCAGAATGGTGCTACTGTAGATACCGTTCACATGTCTGCTGCACTAAGACATTCTAGGGCCTCTGCATTCTTCTTGGAATTTTCCGGCTTAGTACACGTGTATCCTCACCGTCTCCTCTATAGCTAATTAGCAGCAGTCCCCACTGATGCCATAAATAAAGAACCTGAGAAAATCCAGGTAAGTGTCATTTCCCAACTACAACGGCAAGCTGTTAAAAATACTCTACAGAAAATATAAAGTATGAACTGTGGTTACTAAATAATTGTGAAAAGATAGAAATTTGGGGCCTCGCTTCTTCCCTCTACAATTCACCAGGGGACTGACAGTTCAGTGCTCACGAGACTCTCTTAATCCCTTCACCTTCTCATCCCCTAAAGGCCCTCCCCCCAATTACAAACACACTCATAAAAATTGGAAGCAATGTCATAAATGAATAATTCAAATATATCAAGTTACCTAAAGCAAACTTTAATTTCTGTCAAAGAATAAGAATTTTCCTAGAGATTCTTTACCCAACGTAAAGGGACTGATATCACAGGAATGCCTCTAGGAATCGACTTACCCATCAAACTCTGACTATCAGAAGACCAAATCATTAGTAATATTTAATCATCCCAGCCTTGATAAAGAGCTATAAAATAAAGCTTGTCTATAAACGCACTGAGTCACTTAAATAAAAAGCAATATGTTTCACTTCTTCAGCTATATAAATATAGATTTGTATATATAAAAACAAGCATCATCCCACATCCACATATATATGGCATGGGCATATGAGTAGAATCGATGATGTTTATAGATGTCTATATGTATTTATATGGAGATATACATAGGCTCCCAAGCAAAATGTTCCTTGTTTTTAAATTCCCTGATTTTTGTTGGTAACAGTTATTTCTTGTTAACCACATAGTAAATATGAGACTATCACATTATGTAAACCATGCAAAGCTGAGTTACATTTTTTTTCCCTGAAGATCATATTCTGTGAATTTATAAATGAAGATGCCACTTTTGAACAGGAACACACCATTCTAGTTACAAGCAAAGAACTGGTTAAAGAGAATCTGATCATACAAAAAAAAGCAAGAGGTAGGTTAAAGAGAAGAGCAGAGGAAAGGCCGCCATTCATTAGGTTCGAATCATAACATAATTTTCTTAGATTGCTCTGAGTTTTATCCTATTACTAGTTAACCATAAAATTTATGTAAAAAGATTTCAGTATGAAATCACTGTGTTCTTTAAGCCACTATGGATTTGTGATATTTCTTCATTCAGTCTATTCTTCATAATTCAGTCTCATTATCTAGTTGTGAAATATCTAGGCCGTGGGATCTTTTCCTTTGCTCAAATTTCTTATTTGGTTTCTGCACTATGTCATAGTGACAAGGCAAAGAGGGTCAGGGAAACATTATCAATCAATCAGCGTTGCTACTTACTAGGAATTCTGGAAGCAAGTTTATTTGGAGAGATTGAAACAGCTGGTTAACAATTTTCCCCTTGAAACAAAAATAAATGGAATTATCATTTCCTAACAATAGATTATAACGTCATGCAAAAATTAGGACAAATCAGATTCAAGCAGGAGAGGAAGTATTTTTAGTATGGAAATAACTTTCTTGAAACAGTTACAGTAATAAAGAAATAATGAACTTAACTCATTACCTTAAAAGCATGTTATGTAAATGTTATCTCTCAGCGTCTAGTGAGGAATAACACTTTGATTTACATTTCATGCACTGCAATGACCTCAAATATAGCCGTCAATAAGCCTCTTTACTGCCTTGCAACACCAAAAGCAAACTGCACATTAAGTCAAATTTTATAACATAATACCTCCTTTCTCCCACATGTATCCTCCCTACTCTGTCCTCCAAGAAAACCACACCAGAACTGCTGGCTTACTCTCATCTCTACTTTATTTCTCTAGCTCCCCCACTGAGAGTTGGCTAATGAGGGCCATGTGCTGTTTGCTAAGCCATCCACCCCCGCCCTAAAAGATACAGGTTATTTTAACAACGCTTTACCCTTGATAAAGTATGACATATATGGTATTTATAAGATACATCAAGGATTTTGGCAATAAACAATTAGATAGTTCTTTTTTTTTTTTAAAGACCTGAAACGTCAGTATATTATCATCCTCTTTCTGAAGTCTTAAGTTTTAAAGGAAGTTTCTAGAAGGCTGACTAATGGAAGACTGCCGCCCTCCTGAACCAGTATGGCCGGATGAGTGGCTTGAGCAACGTATCTATAGTTCTCTGGTGTAGATGTAAGAGTCACCCAAGAGCTGTCAACTGGAAATGGCTACCATGCCCAGAACTGGGAAACAAAGGGAAGAGGGTGGGTTTGTAGAGCCTCGAAGCCAGGAAGGAGGCAATGAGGAGGAAGTACGAGCAGGCTGATTTCAGAAATGTAGGGGGAAAAAACCAAGAAAATGGAAACAGCTGATGGTGCCAGGGTGATGAGGAGTGCAGGAACTGTGAAGTTCCTTCTTGCTCTACCAGCCTTCCAGTCTCTCTCTCTCTCTCTCTAGTGCCTCCTACTGGCAGAAGCTAGCAGGGGCGCTAGCTGGAAAAGAGTAAAGGTAGTTTGCTCTGCCATCCTAAAGAAGAGTGGGTTTGGAAATTACCAAAGTTCAACTTATCTTAAAAAGTGCTAAGAGGAGAGAACAATCTACCAATTAAAATGTAGGTGGACATACTCTCCCGATCCCAAAAGAAACCAGGCTTTGAAAACCATTTTCACCTACAAAAATAAAAGTATATTTTAGAAAGCATTACCTTTGATGGTTATATAAAATAGAGCATATCTACCAAACAGATGCCAAGACAAAACATGAGAAAAGAGGCATAAAATAGATGAATAAAACACCATCAGAAAAGTAAAACTGTGTTGACAAAATTAAAATCTGCATAAAATTGTAGAAAATATGTCAGCACGAAGATGATAAACTTGAACAGTTCTCTGAGAATAGAAAGAAAGGGAAGAAAAAGATAATAATAACTAAAGACGCAGTACTGAAGATCAGAGATGGAAATATAATCCGTCATGAACATGTAGCTATCATAAACGATTAGGCGTGAAAAATGGCAGAAAAATCATTTTGGGGGTAAGAATTTAACCCATCTGTCTATGTCTACAAAAGATACAGTTGAGTATAAAAAATTAAAAAGCAAATTAAAGTGCACATTATAGAGAATAACCCTCCTTTTCAAATATCCATTAAAGATTTCCCCACATCATTTATTAAGACACAGCAAGAGTGTAATAAATTTTAAGAAGAAATGATACTATTTCTTTACTGACCATACCACAATAAACCTAGAAATCAGTTAGGAACATTTTAGAGGCCAAAGATGATATAATCTATTAGAAACATGAGTGGCATTCCAAATCTGCAAGTATTTTAAAAGGAAAACAAAGCTACTAATAGGAACTATTGGGAAACTATTAACAGTGAGAATATGAGATATCAGCAGAATATTTCCTATTAACAAAACTTACTGGATGCAGCCACATTTATGGTCTGGAACAATTTCATAACATGGAAAATAAAAGTAATGAAATAATTTAACTAAAAAGCCAACTCAAGGAAAATGACTTCTAGAAAATGGGTCCCAGAAAACCAAGAGAATAATGAAGTTTAAAAATATATTAATAAATTAGAAAACAGGAAAACTACACTAGTTAAATAAACCCATAAAAAAATATGTGTCTCTGACAGAGATGTTTAATTTTAATTTTAAAAGCACAAATATAAAAATCATAAAAAATAAAAAATACAAATATAAAAAAATTAAAAAGCACAAATACAAAAATCAAAAATAAAGATTATATAACCATAAACAAAAGCTAAATTATCTAAAAATTACATTAATATGTGTGTGTGTGATTAAAGACCACCAGATAACACAATGCACTATTGTAAGGGTAAACTATTAAAAGACAATTTTATTTTTACTTTTTTATTTTTCATTATTTGTAAAATATTCCACAATGTACACATTTCTCCTTTAAAAACCATTTGTATTTTTGAAAAATAGCCTGAGGGGAAAGAATTTTTCTGTGATATTCTTGCCAGATTAATAAAATTTCAGTTCACCTGAATTTAAAATGGCAAACACTATCAATATTCCAACTGTTAAAGGACCACAACTAAGTCAGTTATTCTCATAAGGCTTCTGAAAATTTAAATATTCATAAGAAATTTAAAAGACATCAATGAAATAAATTTTATAACATCCAGTTTAATCATTTTTAACGATCAGAGAGAAAAGAATAGACATGCTATTTTATGGCCTCTACAGAGCAAAAGACCACAGTGAAGTTCTGTGATAGGAGATTGAGCATATTTCTAAAAACAATGTTTAATCCTCTGTAAAATATGTAGAACTGGCCTCTCTTCTACTAGATACTGTCCTGTTGGTCAAGAGTGTTTTCCCGCAAGAGTCACAGATATATTACTGTCACTTGGTACTTATCAATAATTAGCTGGAGTGATAATAAAATCAATCTTACACTTGTGCTGAGTGTAACAGTCTTCAAAGTGCTTTCATGCACACTGTCTCATTCAATTTTTGTAAAAAAACAAAAACAACTACAAGGTAAAGAGGGCAGAAGTAGAAGTGGAACCATGAACCCTTGCACTTGTCTTTCATAGGAAACTGAAAATGTCCTACTGATCATTTGTAGGTCGTCTCCAAATGAGCTTTTCATGGTCAGGAAGCCTTGTTATCGATCAGGGTAAATCTGATAAATCAGTGTAAAATAAAAAGGCAGCCCCCTTCACCATTACGGAATAAAAAACCTATTGAGGAAGGACTTTTCACAAGAAGTGTGTTAACCACCCCTGAGGCTAGATCTGGCTCTCAGCTGGATTTCGCAGACCCCGGCAGTCCGGCGGTGGGCATTTGGCAACTCTCAGGCAGAGAATAATTTCCCATCTGGTGTGCGGTTCCGAGTATCCCATTCAAGGACTAGTCTCTAAAAGTTTAAGAATAAAAAGTAACCAGAAGACCTGGGAACAATGGTCAATTATCTAATTAGCATTTCAAAAGGCAGTGATAGAAAGGAATAATACTCGGAGGCCCACTACTCAAATGAACAGCTGTGGGTGACAAGATCAGTTAATTAAGGCTTCAGAACTTTTCCGGCCCATCTCTTTTCACCTTTCTGGGCCCTTTCTCTTCCTTTCCCTGGGGTCTCCCTTCCCCTCCCCCTCTCTGCCTCGAAGTGTAAGCATGGATTTACCCTTCTCCTACATACCTGCCCCTCCCAGTTTTCCCCTTCTCTCTCTACTGTCTTCCTCTATTTCCCCTTAATTGGCTCTAGAAAGCCAGCCTTGGTAACCTTTACGTCAGACTTAGGGATAGTATTAAAATATTTCTTTTATTTTCTGAAGAAAATTTTACATGTTCTGATCAATTCCAAATCAAGTGAGTTTACATTTCAAATCTCTTCCTAAAATAAAACCAAACGAACAATTAAATGACATTGCTTTTTATTTCCGTGTAACCTTTGACTGACTGGGTTTTGTTTTGTTTTTTTTTCCCTGAAGGTCAATGGCCTTCTAAAAGAATAATATCCTTCTAACCATACTGGAGAAATATCACATTCTAAATGAAAGATGGTAGGTAAAATTCCCAATCCCTCAATTTTACTTTGCTTTTTAAGGAAAAGTAAATATGAGGGTCCCATTTACAGTAGAAACCTGAAATGCATTACCTTACTTAATCACCAATACAACCCTGCAAAATACCTATAATTACCCCCATTTTATAGATTAGAAAATTAGGTATGGTGAGGTTAAATAACTGCATTAAGTCCTGAACCCCAAACCGACTGTTGTTGTCACCAGAGGCCAAAGGGGCCCCTACCCTCTGTTACCTCCCTATTAAAATACATGATTACAAATGCTAAAACCAGTTAGATTAACAGCCCAATTCCCAGATCACTGGCTCACAGCTTGTACACACAGTAAACAAACTTCATGTGTACAGAGATGGAAAACTTCACTCATTACTGCTTGCCCTCAGTGCTGAACCAGCAGTCTGTGGGAGCTCCGCACTACACCATGAGGTTTACCCCAGTTTCGTGGAGGAACAATGAGAAATGAGAAAAGAGAAAATCAGCTGGTGGTCCTTACTGTTGATAATAATTATCTGCAAACACACTTCCCCTGGAGGTGCTGGGAAAACACGGTCAAGGCTCCTGAGCCATAGATGTGTGTTCTAGGATTTTTTTGTCCTTTATAGATCCTAGCATTGACATCATGGAGACATTCATAACACCTTACCAAATACCTTTGTCAACCAACTATACAGTATTTTTGTGTGCCATCAGTAGCCCCTTTGGAGTTCCACTAGACTCAACAGTGTACCTTTAGACCTACAAAGAGGAAAGAAACGTGCTACATTTTAGGAAACATAAACATAAAATTCACTTTACTGCACACATCACTCTTGTCTAACAAGGGATCTGACTGTTGGTCAAGGTTGCTCTGCCTTCTCCAGCTTGGATCTCGCTTCCCCTCTTCCACTGTGCGAGGTCAGCTTAGTCTTAGCTGTTTGCCTACAAAGGTCAAGGAAATGTTCTAATACAGAGGGACTAGGGATTTCAATCTAAAATCCTTGAAGCAAGTCAGAGAAAAGGTTAGGTGGCACTTCGTGCCCCTTTCACGGCTCTGATGTACTTCGAGGCTTTCAGGCTGATTACAAACAACAGGCCAGTTTGGGGGCCAGAACTAACCCTGAAGCTGGGTCTTGATCTTTCTTCCACGGCAGTGTGCCTTAACATTACGTCACTGAATCTTCTTGAGAACCTTAGAAACTCCATTCACACTCTCCCCAAAACCTTAAGGTGCACGTAAATATTTAGGAACCTTTTCCCTTTCCCCCACGAACTCCAAGAATTCTGTGCCAGGCTCAATCCACCAAGATGTTAGAACCAAACTATCCCGGGGAGTCTCCAGGAATTCATTTCACCTGAAAAACCTAGGTAAGGTAAAATTGTACATCTCCAACACAAATTTTTCTGTGAAAAACAGTAAAGCAAAGAGGAGATGAGGGCAGAAGTGGCTACCTCAGTTGTGTGTCTCCCCTTGCCAATTAGGCTGCCAAGGGACCACTGACATCCCCTCACCCGTGTGAACCTCTAAGGCAGTGCTGACACCATAAGCAACACTACCTTCCCATCCACATGCATAAAACCGCAATGACAGATCTGCTGCTGTCCTGGTGCGTCACATGGAGGTTTGTCTAAATCAGGGGAGCAAAGATTAAGAGGGCCTGAACAGCCAGAGAATCTGGAAGAATCTCTGTTTTGCAATAAAGTCAAAATACAACTGTTGTCTCTCCAGAAAGAAAACTGGTAAGGAATTATTTACAAGAATACAAACAAATTCCTTCAAAGAATGGGAAATATTGAGGCAGCGAATATCAGATTCGCATCTTTGGTTCTTCTGGGATCTATAAACACCATCAATGGCTGAAATTTAACATTCTGGATAGCCTGGTACAAATCCAACCAGATGATAACTGCAAACACACAGCCAATGTGAGAGGTTATTTGTTTTCTCTAAGTATTGAAGGTACCAGCAACGAAAAAACACAATGCCATGCACATCATAAGCACTCTATAAACACAGCTAAGTGAACAAAATGTAGACATAATTGAGCTTTTTGGTGGGAAATAGAGGCGAATCCAATTTGAAAATCTCAAAACTTTCTACAGTAACCTTCCCCAAGATTTCCAAGTGGCAACTAAACAAAAAACAAAAACAAAAACAAAAAAGAAAAAACAATAATGAGAGCAAAATGTATCTTCTGTTATAAAAATGTTAAGTATAGACACACACTTGGTGTAAATCAACAACACTGAACCTCACCTAATTAAGCTCCCACAGACCACAGCCAATTCAGCAGAAAGCATGATGAAGAGCTAAGATATTTGTACTGCTTAAAGGTAACCTTGAAACTATTTTGCTGAATCTTTAGAAATTTGTTTCCAAAAAACCCAAAAAAATGAAAGTGTATGACCATATGATTCTAATTAGTAGGGAGCAAGAGGGATTGAAATTGAAAAATCTGTCACATGAGCCTGCCACTACTCCTTCCACTGCCATTCCAAGAGCAAAGAAATATTTTCCCCATGATCTGTAAGTTGAATGATACTCTGCACACACGTAAAAAATAAATGCATCGAAGGGTGGCTGTTTATAAGATTTTAAGTACCTCACATTTGATAAGTAATTTGGTATGGGTAAGAGAGACAACTTCATCTAATAAAAAAGAACCCTAGAATTTTATTCTTCTATTATGTGTCCCCATTTAGAACCACCACCATAAACCAATCCATTCATATACAGTCAATAGCCCAGAGGTTACCTAAAATATAGCACATACGTGTACAGTCAATAAATCTAGAAATAGACTGGAATAAAACTGTGTTCTAAACAACGACTGTTCTTAAATTAGTGGTTAATTTTTGAATCTTCCTGAGTCTAAGATGTACTAAGAGCACGTTTTTGCCAAGATGCAAAAGCAAAAATATACATAAGCTCCAAATGTGGATCTGTGAACATCTAATGATCAGAATTCCATGGAAATTCAACAACAGCAAAAATATTAAACATAATTGGCTGACGCATCAGTGTCATTTAAAAGGTTTACTCATGACCCTCAGCTAAATTTCTCTAAGAAAGTCACATTTCCTCATTACTGACTGACTTGAAATTCCAAAAAGATCTCAATCACTAATATGCGTCCCTTTGATGTTGTTTTAGTGTCTTCTCAACATTTCTCTTTTTTTGGTTCTGATGTTCTTGCTGCAGTTAAAACCTGTTTCTTGAATATAAACAAAAAGAACGCTTTAGAAAGTCAGAGGCATTTAAAACTAAATGCCTTATCCTTTAGAGACTTTTGATTTTGTTCCTGGTAAAATATTTAGCTCCCAAAGGACTCCAGGAGAGCTACAGGGTTTAGATTTTTCTCAGCATCTCAGGAGTAAACAGTTCCATCTTTCATTTTTACCATGACATCTCACCCTTACTGAAATATAGTGTGAATCATTTTCATCGGTAACTTCTTTTCTTTCTCTACAGAGAAAGGGGGCGGGTGGGGAATGAGGTCCTCCCCATTGCATAACTTCTTCTTATTAGCTCTCACGAGTCATACCATGTAATCAAGTTAGTTAGCCCTCAGATTTCCTTTGTAAATAAATGGAATAATATCATTAGCATTTATTGTCTTTTAGATCAACTTTCAAGGCAATCTTACCTAGATCTGCTTCCTGCTGAGCTAAATCTCTGCAGGGACTCTGTGAGTAAAATTATCACTGACACTGGGAAGGAAAAACATTAACAACTTTGCGATGGCTACAGTAACACATTTCTAAAGGGAAGCAAATCGCCAGTGTTTACTCTTGAATGGAGAGGAGGGAGACGACTGTCAGAGTACACAATGCTAGGAGGAGGATGTGGGACATTTTAAATATCTAGAACCTCTGACAGCCCTCCACCTTGCCATTTCTGCAGGTTCTTCTGTGACACTCCTCGGGTGGCACATATTCTAGAATTCAGACTTGCAAAAGAACATATCTACCGAGTTTCGGGGTTGCCAAGCACCCCGGCAGGGAGACCGCTGTTTCTGACATATTACGTTAATTTCTGAAGAACAAAAGGTTCAAAACGTGACTCCTCCAAGAATAGCATCAGCTAGGCAGCACAGAAAGACTGAGTAACTGGTTAGGGCAAAATGGTCTGCCAGGAAGAGGCAACAACGTTTCCATGAAGATATTAAATAACTTTGCTTCCAGTACTACACAAAAATTGAAAAGGAATTCTGGAGCTATTACAAAGTAGGCAAGCAGCGAAGAGCAGGACTGAAACAGGTGATGGGAAGGAGAAAGTCTATTCTGAATCACAACTATGCTGTGCATCTTGGCGCCGTGCACTTTGGGTTTATTTGCACACTCTTTTTAGAAAGAGTGGGGGTTGGGGATCCAAAGCGGATGAAAGAGTTATTTATGAACAGACGGGACACCAGGATGGGGTGGTTAGAAAGCCTTGGAGGAGTGTCTGGACTTGTGGATAAAGGCAGAAGCAGACATATGGGGAAATCTATATAGAAGAAACAGAGAGAGTGAGGAAGAGGCTAAAACAGGCAGATGGCTGGACTGTAAAGGAATAGCATTATGCGGGGGCTCTACAGAAAGGGAGATGGCCCCGGGAGGGGGGATAGCTAAGGGAAAAAGAGGGTCAGGAGGTGACTGCTTGGAAAGTTTTTTAAAAGTTGCAGAAATTAGATACGGATTAAAAAAAAAAATTTTTTTTAATATATATAAGAGCCAGGAAGGAAGTAAAGCAAAATGGAAAAGATACCCACTTAAAAAAAAAAAAAAATCCTGAAAACAGTGTTCAACATTAACAGCAAACAGTGTTTACAGAAGCATGAAGAAATTACAGCTAATAAAAACTAAAGACGTAGGGAAAGGCCCTCTTGAAACAGACATTCTAGGAAACTACCACTAGACTGCAAATGATACTGTCAAGATTTTTGGACTGCATCTCTGAGGCAGAGTGGGCACTTTCTGGAACATCTTCTAAACAGGTTTCTTGTACCACTCATTAAGTGCCAGGTAGTAAGTAGTTACTTTCGCTTCTGAGGGCAGGAACTGTGTCATACTGATCTTTTTATTCTCAGTATTTCGCACTATGGTTGGCATCAAAAAAGGATTCAATAAGTAAACAATGGAGGAAGGAGAACAATGAAGTTACTTTATGACCCAGCAAAGATACCAAAGAGAACGAAGCTTTCAGGTCATGGTTTTGATATACAAAGTCGGGAATACAGATGCGTGTGTGTGTGTGTGTGTGTGTGTGTGTGTGTGTGTGTCTGTGTGTGTGTATCTGATGCATAACATATTAGGATAATTTTTCTACTGATATGGCCACTACTACTTTGTGAGCAGCAATATATCAGAGCTAATATTCATCAACTCCATGTAATCAATAATCATCACTTAATAGATGGTGTCTGTATTCTTCTGTCTATCATGTGAATGACTCCAGTCTTCACTGGGTGGCTAGGGACATCAATAGAGCCTAGAAAAATTATAAATTGTGTTTGGCTCTATTCCACCTTTGAAGATTTATTATCAAGTTCATTAGTGTTTAAGAATAAAAAGCCTCTTAAGACAACTAATACAAACATACTTTGCTTAGTTGGATGAACATCAGACATGACTAATCAATACTCTATTCAAACAGAAAGCATAATATGGCATACCTGTTTAAAAAAAAAAAATTATTTCTTCTCCGTGATTAAATGGAAAACCAAACGTCCATAATGTAAAACTGGCTTATAACAACAATGTACCAAATTTACATTTCATTAAATAGTTTGCCCCCAATGTATTCCTTCAAAGTTGGATTTATACCGCTAATAAATTAAAACAAATAAGAAAGTAATTAGGAGTAAACAGGGTTAGTGGGTCTACGTAGCAACGTAAGGTCTTACGATTTTAGCAACGTAAGGTCTACAGACTTCAGGTCCATAGTATTACTTCCAGAAAGGAATCACCTAGCTTATGATTCATGAGGTGTGTCTTGCACAAACAACTGTCAATTCTAATGATGTGGTTAAAGATGGATTAAGGAGCTAGTAATCATCACCATCACACATTCTCATCATCAGTATGCCATTGGCTAGACCTAAGTTCCTAACCTCAGATACCATCTGCTAATCACACCAGCTTCTAAGAGGCCGTTTAAGGGGGTGCCTCTCTTTGCTCTTCCAAACCAATCTCTTCCAAATTAAAGGCAGAACACAAAGGAGGTGATTTCTTTTGGAGGACTGGTGGCCAAGGAAGGCTGGAAAACAAAGGAAGATAGAAAATCATGATGTGACCACCCCGATACATGCTGCTGGCCGTAGCATATGGAGATCTGGCCAATCCCCTGAGATATTTAGAATATAAACAAGGGAGAGATCCAAGCACAGTGGAATCCCTCACACTGCAGTCTCACAGAAGAGGCAAGACCACCTTAAGAGAGCAAGGTGCCTGGGGCGTCCAGGCAGCTGGGACAGTTAGGCGTCCATTCTTGGTTTCAGCTCAGGTCACGATGTCATGTGTCGTGGAATCAAGTCCCACATCGGGCCCTGCGCTCAGCGTTGGGAGTCTGCTTGAGATTCTCTGTGTCTGCTCCCGCCCCCTCCACCCCGTTTGTGCGCACCTCCCCAACAAATAAATAAAATCTTTGGGGGAAAAAAGAAAAAAAAGAATGCAAGGGCCCTTAAAGAGCCCTCGAATCCCAGGGCTCTATGATTCTGTTTCTATATTCTGAGTTCTATTTGGAAAAGGCAAACACCCTCCCCTTTTTCCTTGAAAGACTTCATAGAAACATGATGACCATCTTCTATTTTTTCACCAATCTAGTGGTAAGAGCACCGAATTCTAATTTAGGTTCACTCCACAAAAATCAGTGAGCAGGTCTCTAAAACTCATGTTCCTTAACTCTGTATCTGTAAAATGGATTTATAATAATTGCTGTCTAACACATATGTAGACACGGACAAACTACAGGAAAAAAATTATAGGAAACCACAACCATCATACAGTCCTATAAGTATTCCCATTTGTCTTCCTGAATGTTCCTTTCCATCCTACCATCTTTTCTAGCAAGCGGCCACAATTACACAAGATGTGATGAAAAACAAAACACCAGCAGGACTACAAGTCTATGTTTAATATAATTCATTTTCAAAAAATAAGTCAAGAAACACCCATGATTTAAGTCTGCCCATCAACAACCTCAAGAAAAGCTGCACACTAAACCAGCATCCCCAGGAAGCCCACTGCCACAGGGCATGCGACCCCCACCCCCATCATTATTAAACACAGGCCCAGGTAAAGCATTCTGGCTTCTATCAAAGGGCACATCAAAGAGCAAATATGTACCCTCACATGTTTAGAATTGCTATAAAACCTGAAAATGCAAGATCAATGCAGCAGACCACAGGGACCCATAAAGCCCAAAGGAAACCAGGGAGGGCAGGGGTCTACCCAGTTAATGTTATCCCAAGAAGGTGCGTTCTCTGGGTACACAGCTGGACCCCATTAGAGCCTCTCCAGCTGCTCTCAAGATCACCTAGCAGCCTCCGCCACCAAAAGCTGCAAGTCTGAGCTGGAAATTCATGAGAAAGTATCTTCAAAGATAAGTTCCTAGACCTTCCGCAACCCTTACTGACTTTGCCAGGAGGAAACATTTAACAAAAATGTAACTTTGAATCTCCAGGTAACACTGCCTCAGCTCCTTCCAACACACAAGAAGAGTGGGAGCATAATTTTTTAAACAGTGAATGTTCATAAATTCCTTCATTACTGACAATTTCCTGTTATCCCAAATCAGTATAAAACTACGCTTCATCGCCCGGTTTCTGTCTTCTCCCTCTGTGTTGCTCCACTTCTCGAAGTCTCGTTTCTCCTTCTTCATTCCTTTGTTCTTTATTTTAACAAAATTTGCTGGGCATCTACCCCGTATGCCGGGCGCTGAGGATGCGTACTGCACAAGACCGGGCCCGCACAGAACTCACGTTGCGGGGGGGGGGGAGCAGAGACACACAATGGAAGAATGCACAAATAGGTCCAGTAGTGAAGTGCCATGAAGGAAAACGCAGCAGTGAGGGTGCTGTGAAGGCTTTACTAGGCAGGGGCGTGTACAGAGGGAGGGGCACTATATCCATGGAGGGGATGGCAGAAATGGAAAGGGATGGAGGAATGGAGAAGTCTGTCCACTTCCTGGTCAGTCGCTCTCCACTCTCTTCCTCCCTGACGGGAGGAGAAACTCAGGTCTCCGACCTCTACGATGTTGCCCAGACTTTCCCTTTGTATGACAAAGTCAGAGCGCAGAGCAAGAGTTGGGACCTCAAAGTTAGTATCTGCCTTCTATCCCTCCTGCAACCCCACTGTTCTCTGAGCAAGCAAATTAGGACTCTTCTCAAATTAAATTTAAATTTCAGTTTAAAAAGGCTTTTTTGCAAGACTGTGAAATCTATCATCTCTATAGCTTTTAGAATATCATGATGTGAACCTTAAATGCATATTACTAAGTAAAAGAAGCCAATCTGAAAAGGCTACATACTGTCTGATTCCAACTACATGACATTCTGGAAAAGGCAAAACTATGGAGACAATACAAAGATCAGTGATGGTTGGCAGCAAAGTGGAGAGGGCCGCACAGAGCACGGAGGATTTTTAGAGCAGTGAAAATATTCTGTATGATATTATCGTGATGGATATGTGTCATTACACATTTGTCCAATCCCATAGGACATCCAGCCCCAAGAATGAACCCTAATGTGAACGCCAGTCTTTGGGGAATTACGCTGTGTCAATGTGGGCTCAATCTTGATAACAAAAGTGCCACCTCGGAGAGCAATGGTGATAGTGGGGGAGGCGGCACTTGGCGGGGTCTGGGGTATGTGGAAGCACGCTGTACCTTCCTCTCACTTTTGTTGTGAACCTAAAACTGCTATAAGAAATTCAAATCTTAGGGATGCCTGGGTGGCTCAGCCGTTAAGCATCAGCCTTCTGCTCGGTCATGATCCCAGGGTCCTGGGATCGAGTCCTGCATCGGGCTCCCTGCTCAGCGGCAAGTCTTCTTCCTCTCACACTCCCCTTCCTTGTGTTTCCTCTCTCATTGTGTCTCTCTCTGCCAAATAAATAAATAAAATCTTTAAAAAAAAAAAAAAAAAAAAAGAGAGAGAGAGAGAAACAAGTTCAAATCTTAGAAGAACCAGGCCCTGGGTGGCTCAGTTGGTTAAGCGCCCAACCCTTGGTTTTGGCTCAGGTCATGATCCCAGGGTTGTGAGATGGAGCCCCATGTGGGTCTCCATGTGGGGCTCCTCGCTCAGTGGGGAGTCTGCTTTTCCCTCCCCTTCCCTCCGTCCCTCCCCCGACTCATGCACACGCGCTCTTCTCTCTCTCTCTAAATCAAATAAATCTTCCAAACAGCCATGCTATTACTTTATATTCCACTACATTCCTGTGAGCACATGAACATAATGACACAGTGGAGAATGAGTGAAAAAAGTCTGCAGTATGCCAGCCTAGTATGTTTCATCCGTTCTCAGAACAAATGTGCACAAGCAATTCTTACCCTCGCTGTACAGACCAGGAAACAGAGGTTCTGGTTCCTTTCTTCATGCTCTGCTGCACTCTCCATAAAGAGACCTCACCATAGCTAACACCTTCTGGCTAACAACAGGTTATAGTCTGCACTGAGCCTGCCAACACCACCACACTTCGTAGGAAACTGTTTTGATACTCCACTAGGAATAGTCTCGCTGTCCCCCATTTCAGGGCTAATGCTCCCAATTCTTCAATTTCAGATCTCCCCTGGCATTATTTAAGTCATGATTGGCAAACTCCTACAGTACATGAAGATTTAAGGTTCTGCCATGAATTGTCAAGGTGGGGAAATCTCAGCTGTCTGCAATGAATCCAAATTTTCTACTAAAATGGGAAAATAAAAGTGTAGAGGCCGTTCTTTTTTTAGTTAAGATATAAGCAACAGAAAAAGAAAGCGAAAGAGGTAAGCATAAATTTTCAAAATGCCCTATTAAAAACAAAAGTAGTACATATTCTTTATTTCTGATTTAGTAGAAGGAAAGAAAACTGTAATACTATCAAACCTTAAGGATCAGGTTTTTTAATTCTTTTCATTGTGACTCTTACTAGACCAACTGAGAACACCGACAATAAAATACATTTTCTTAGAGGCAAATCTAAAAAACAGAGCAAATCAACTCCATTTTTGCTAGACAAAAATTAATTGAAGCAGAAATAAATATGAAATAGAAAAATGACAAAAATACAGAGTTTAGGCCTTGGTCCCATTAATAGGCAGAGAAACAAATTATCAGTTGAAGGCATTCTATGAGTTTCAGCATTAAAAATCCGAAGAAAAATGGCTATAAAACAACACACACCTGGTCTTGATAGTAGAATCCATAGCAATTTCAAGAAAGTAATATTTTACATCTGGAAACGGTCCAATGACAAATGAGAACAAACCAGTAAATCCATAAAAGGATCTTAGTGAAGCTTTTATTTAAAAAAAGAAATGTGTTTCTACTTTCTAGATCTAAGATCTAAGATACATTCTACATAAAACTATGCTTCATACTTTTTGGCAGACTAATCTGGCCCCAGTGTAAAATACTAAAGTCATTATTTTTTGTCATCTTTTTTATGTTTCAAGTACCCCCTCGTCTTTAAAATTATAAGCCTTCGTTAGCAAATACATAGAAGTAATATCAACAGTAATATTTTGTTATATTTCTCATGCCATGACCTTCAAGAATCTCAGAACATTTAAAATTATTAATACGTCCGTTTTTTTTCTTACTGTGAAATCTAGAAAGAAATATTACTCTTGAAAGTTCTAAAAACTTAATTCCTCCAACAGTCAAAAACGTGTTCTTATATAACAACAGTGGCAGTATGAGGGGCAAAGTAGGGGAGTGATAGCAAGCCCTAACAACCTCTTTTCAGCTCAGGCCAGGAAACCATAGCTCTATAGGAATAATCTATAAGAACAGAATTATCACAAATATAATTACAGTAACCTTGTGCCACCCTACACATATAAAAGGACTTCCAAAAACTAGTGACTTTGCAAAGGCACAACTGTAGTCAACACAATTATTCATAAATCAGTATCAGAAAACAGAAAATTGATAGTTATTAGAATGCTGCCCCACCATATAAGACACTTTAACAGAATACCGTATTTGAGTCATGTTACTGGAATTACCACAAGACAGATTTCCAAAGACTGAGGACATAAACAATAAATAAGTATTTTAAAATTTCAGGGGTATCTATATTTTGAGATTCATTGCTGTTACAACTGAAAAAATGTGGACCAAGAGCATTCTTTCTTTGTGTCTGCCATCATACTTCTAAAAGTACTTCCAAAGCTGAAAAGTCTTTAAGAAAAAGCTAAGTACTGGGTGCCTGAGGTAGTTCAGTGGGTTAAGCCTCTCTGCCTTCAGCTCTGGTCATGATCTCAGGGTCCTGGGATCAAGCCCTACATTAAGTTCCACGTGGGCGGGGGGGGGGGGGTGTCTCTGCTCGGCAGGGAACCTGCTTCCCCCTCTCTCTCTGCCTGCCTCTCTGCCTACTTGTGATCTCTCTCTCTCTCTGTCAAATAAATAAATAAAATCTTTAAAAAAAATCTAAGTACTATGGTATCACTTTTTGCAAAAAAAACTCAAAACAAGTGTTCTAGCATTCTGGCCACACTACCTTCCTTTCTCACTGTTTCCTTCCCCTTTTGCCTATTACTCTGAATTACATGCTGTTAATAATAGGAGAGTCTCATTCCCATGAAATAGGAAGATTGTGTACACGTGTGTGTGTGTGTGTGTGTGCGCGTGCGCACTGAAGAATGGGTCTTTTTTGTTAGTTGCCGTGGCCAAGGATCTTAAGAATTTTTAAGTTTTTGCAACTTAGAAAATTTTTGGAGGGGCTGCTGGGCAACTTGTCCCTTGCAGGACGGGTTACTGAGGTCTACATAAGCAACTCCCCTTTGCCTCCCATGCTATGGGATTTCTGCAGCCAGTGGTGATGAAAAGATTTTAATTCTTGAGAATACACTGCTCCAACAGTACATGGAGAGTTACCCAGGTAATGTTTAACTTGACAGTGGGCCCTCATTTGCTTGTCTGGATTTAGAGGGCAGACACGTGTCTTTAGTTCAAATCAAGAGAAAAAGGGCAAAGGTGTTAGGAGTGATTGTGCTGCCACTTGCTCCTTTGATTTGCATCACTGGTAAATGAGTATATGCTATCATTTGCCTCTGCTTTGCTTCACAGATGTCTACAATAAAATCAACATGAAACGCAGTCTTGCAGGCTTTTCAACCCAGCCACAATACTGAATGTAGCTCTAAAATATAATCCACCAGTGCCCCTCCCCACTAACAGACAACCTAAATAAAACAAATCTTGATGATGTTCCTAGACCCTCTCACTGATTGGGAACATTTGTCCTATGTAATAGGACAAGGATCATTTTAAGGCCCTCTTTTTAAATAGATTGATATTTATCTTTAATATTTCGATATATTAAAACATGGCCTAACAAAGAAGTCTGAATATAACACCATAGCTGGTGCCTGAGCCAGGCTACACTGTAGGAAAGTCTTGAAAGAATTTCTTTGGTCTCTCTGGAAGGGATCCCAGATTAGGGTGACAAACTGTCCAGGTTTACCAAGGACTTTTAGTGTTGGTTATCATACTGATATGCCAGTGCCTTTCCCTAAATACCAAATTCAAATGAAGCAACAGAAAAATTATGGCCATATGAGGCATATCTGATGCAGTGATCCTTTAGCGAACAACAAATATAAAAATGGACAACAAACTCATTTTCTGTATCTTCTCTAAATAGATATATCTCTACATAAGAAGACTATAGGAAGATTTCATAGACTCAAACGAAAGAATGAAGGTTCAATATTTTGGACAGAAACCCTCCAGACTCAGGAGCCATTTCATACCACATTCAGAAGTAAAAAAGCAAATATTCACACTACAATTGAGCTTTGAAATGAAACAGGACTTCTCGTTTCAGCAATACAGGATCAGAGATTATGCACTCTTACTCAAACACACACACACATATGTGCTTGCAATCCCGGATAAAATATAATAGTGGGGGAAGAAGTTAAATACATACCCAAACTCAAAAGAAATGAGATTCCCAGAGGTAATTCACAGCCAGAGTGGAAAACACATAACTGGAAACTATAACTGAAATATGGGTTCTAAGGGATAGGGGCTGAACTTTTAATGCCTATTGAGAAACAGGTCCTATGATTCAGTCACAAAGCCAGAGATTTGGAAAGGCTATTGACTCCAAGTCATCGATTCAGGGAAGTGGCAAGGAAACATGGTTTTGGCAAAAGTTTGGGTGGGCAAAAAGAAAGTTGCCTATGAGAAACCAAACCTCTAACATTTTCCATATGTTGCTGCAAAATCTAAATTTATACTATTTGCATAGTTTGGGAACCCCAAGCCATAAAATGAATGTAAAAACTGATCCCAGACCAATGGAATTCCTGGGAAACTGACAGGAGCTAACATAAAACCACTTTATAAGAACTCCCATAACCCAGAGCACATGAAACTTCCAAAGAAAACGAACACCCAGATGAAGATGAGCTCACAATCAAAAATTAGAAACATATGCAAAGCAATCCACTGTGAAAGAGTCAGCACACACAAGATGGAAGATTAGCTTCTGTTTGTTTAGATCTTGACAAATATAATAATTTGAAAGAGACTAAACAAACTAATGTATTTAAAATGTTAGTAGAGACAAAAGAATGAAAAGAAATCACAATAAAAGGACAAGCTTGAAATGGAACCAACGAGAACACTGACAAAAACACAGCTTTTGAAATTAGGAAAAGAGAACTTGGATTAAATAACAGATCAGATGCAAATAAAGTATATTAACTAAAAAACAAAATTATGCAGAGATCATTCATTCATTCATTCATTCAACAAATACTTCTACTGTACATGGTGCATCCATTCTGAGTTAATCACTCCTATAAAAACTTGGTTTGTATTACTGAACAAAACAAAGACTTTGATCCCAATAGAGATATTTTAGTGGATGAAATTAGAGAGGTAAAAATGAGAAAAAATATAAGATAGGTATCACGGCACATGGTATAGAATGAAAAGTTCCAAAAACCTTCTAAGAATTCCATTAAAGGAACAGAGAGAATGAGGAAGAGGTGATACACAAATCATTAGCTGAGACATATTCAGAATTTTTGAAAGATAACAAAATCAACACATTAAAGAAACAGAATAAATAAATTTAAAAATCTATGTAGACATATCATAGGAATTCTGTAGACCCCCAAAACAAAGAGGACAACTCGAAAAGAGAGAATAAAATTTTCTTCACTAAATAATTATGGTATTTTGTCTAAGAGTAAATGGATGTTCAACCCAATGCAATTAAGTTTAGATGACCTCTCTTTTGACTAGATACAAAGATCTTTACTTATTTGCAGGTCTTCATTACGGAGACATGTAATTGACTTTTTTTGTGGTATTTTATTGTATTTTTGTGTATTTTTTATGCAAGTCCCCTAGTTTGCTTGACTGAGAATTTAACTACACTTTCTGAGAAATAATAAAAACCATTGTTACTACATTCTTATAACACATTAGAGAAATTCCTTATATATGAATTTGTTATTCCTCATACAGGCAGGTAGCTATCGAAACAAGTCAACAAATATGTTCCTGCTCCATAAGCATTAAGACTGAGACATACAAAAACCTCAAAATTAAAGAAAGCAAAGGAAAGGATACAACTTCTCTTTCACAAACATCTATTTTATCAGTAAACCATTATTACTGATCTATTAAGATTTCTTCTATATCCACAGGATTTCACTCATTTTTTTTCCACTTTATAAATTCAATCACTGAGTACTCCTTTGAAAGACTAGGCCCATATTCATTTGGTCCAAATTATTTCATTAAGCAGAAAAATATCACACAGCAAATCAAAGAATAAGACCTCTACCATTGCTAAAGTCATTGAGTATGTATACCCATGTACATTAAAATACATCTATCTTTTTCACATTCTTAACTCCACGATATGCTATTTGAAGACCACTGAATTTGAAAATACTCCCATGTGAGTAAGTAATAACGGCAGTGCACAGATCCTCTATTGCCTTCCGCCATCATAAAGAAAGAGAGAAATTCCCGTTACATGCTCTTTTCTCAATTTCATTATACACATATTATCTCTAACATCGTTTAACCTTTATATGGCATTTTATGTTGCAAATTGCATTTTTAATGTTGTATTCACAATTTTAGAACTAGTCCTTTTTCATGCTATTCGTATATTATCCTAATTCAGATAATTTGATCAAAATCACTATAAATGAAGAAAGCACGATCATTTTAATGTGGTGGCAACAAAATATTTCAAAACACAGACACCTGTATTTATAGGGTTAAAATTTATTAATCTGTACCTGAACCAAAAATTCCCAACATTAAATTATCTTTCCTTTTATTTTTTTAAGACTTCATTTATTATTTGTCAGAGAGAGAGAGTGAGAGAGAGAGCATGCGAGGGTTACAAACAGCGAGAGCGGTAGGCAGAGGGAGAAGCAGACTCCCCACTGAGCAAGGAGCCAGATGCGGGACTCGATCCCAGAACCTTGGGATCACAACCTGAGCCAAAGGCAGGTGCTTACACAATTGAGCCACCCAGGCACCCCTAAATTCTCTTTCTTAATAAAAATAATCTTAATGCTACCACTTTAGATTCTGGCTCACTATTAAATCTGTCCTTTAAATGCTTATACATACATATTCTAAACAAACCTCTGAGAAACGGATCAGCCATAAAAGTAAAGTTTTCAAAATAAGTAGTTATATAATTTACAATAAAATTTAATTATAAAAGCTCAAGAAAGATGAGTTTATCTACCAGCACCTCTGCTACAAAATTAATCGTATTCTTGTTATTTAATGCAATTGTGAAATAATTCATCTGCTTATTGGATCAAGATGGACAATAACATGTTCATCCCTGATTATGGTCATTCATCCCTTCTGTACTTATTCATCTCTTCAGCTGATTCAAATTATCAAAGGAAAAGAAAATATAACATTATTTAGCCTAGTTAGAAAACCATTAGACAATAATGCTTATTCACTTTTCCACCTATGCTTGACTAAGAAAGACTAAGACCCACATTAACCTACAATTATATTTACTACCACCACCACCTAGAAACGTATGAGATTTATGTTTATATAAACATAGGTTCACGTTAGGTTCATGTTTAAAAAACATGAACCTTGGTATATATGATTTTATATTATTCTTCAGTTCAAAAGATACTTAAGGAAGATATATTAAAAGTCTGTGAAATTGGTAGCAAAGAAGAGTTTCTCTAAGTCTCCATCTGTATAGTCTCCACAAATGCCATCAATGGAACGCTGAGTATACATAGAGCAAAATATCCACAGGAAATCTTAAAACTTCATTTGCTTGACTATTACTTAAAACATATAGTGGCAGGTAGTTGCACCAATAGCATCTCTGCATTGCATGTATACAGAATTACTTGAACTTTGCGGATTTGAGGGAAAAAAAAAATAAATCTGCAGACTGGCTCCCAAAAGGCAGTGTAAAAGAAATACAAGTAAGTGCAGTCGCCATTACATAAAATGTGTTTCATATTTACTGCACAGATAAAAAATGGTTGCAAAATACTTTGCCAGTAATAATACTCTCTTATAGAGAAAACATAACGAGAAAATAAAAGAACATTTGCTCCTGATTTAATTTCCCCACCATTTACAATTTTACCCTGCGACAGATAAAGCAATGACCAACCACAGACATATATATGCAACACATGCCCAAGCAATTTGTCACAATAATATTAAGATCGTGTCCAAATTTATTCGTTTGTTGTTTGTTTGTTGATTTTTGAGAGAGAGGGTAAGAGAGCACCTGTGCAAGCTGGGGGGGGATCTGAAGCAGGTTCCATCCAGCAATGTTGGACGCGATCTCACAACCAGAGATCACGCACGACCCGCGTCGAAATCAAGAATCACCGGAGCCCCCCAGACACCCCATGTCCACATTTTTAAAATAAATTGTTACACATTATGAAGGCAAAGCCAGTGGAAAACTCAGGATACTTTTATCAAATCCATCACCACTTTAATCTATTGAGAGAAAATCAATGGACATAATTTTGAATGTACAGACACAATTGAAGATTGAATGAATTAAATATAACCTAAAACTCTTAACTTAGGGTCAGCTGGGAATACACCATTTGTCAGTTAGTCGTACTTAAAATCTCTCAGGCACTCTTCATTTGTTGTGTGCTATGCACTGAGCGAAGAGGCATTTTCTCCGTTAATGCTCACAAGGACAGGATTGTTCCCATTTTACAGAGGCTCAAAGAGATCAAACTCTTTTGGACACATCTATTCTCTAGGAAAGGGGTTGACATTAGCATCTCAGTGACAATGGACACAATAAAGACAAGGGGTGGGGAGCCTGGGAGGCTCAGTCAGTAGAGCAACCGACTCTGGGCTTTGGCTCAAGGCCTGATCTCAAGGTCCTGAGATGGAGCCCCACGTCAGGCTCCACGCTCAGCAAGGAATCTGCTTGTCCCTCTCTCTCTGCTCCCACCCTCCACCCTCTCTCTGGAGTGGATGAAGAAAATCTTCAAAAATAAAAATAAATAAATAAATAAGACAAAGGGCGTGAACTCTGATGCCAGATCCTACTCGTCTGCACACTAGATCGTACTCAGCGGCTCACACCTTGAGGTGAGTTATTTAAATTCTCTGGGCCTCATTTTTCTCGCAGGTAAAATGGGAATAATGTCACCTACAAGACTGGGAGGATTAAGTAAGATTAAATGAGATAATGGACTACCTTAGCTCATAACTAGTGCATGACAAGTGCTCCACAAAGATAAGGTTTCCCCTGATCTTCTGCAACAAATATCATCTTTGACAATATACCATAAAGGTAAAATGCTCTCCTTTTCCATTAGAAAAGCAGCAGAAATCAGCCATAGTCTGAATTCATCAAACTTGTCAAGCTGTTCAACGTCCATTATTCTTTTTTATTATATTTAAGGCACTTAAAATAATCTCCCAGTGATTTATTCTCCTTTTAACTAGATGCAGTAATTAGAATATCTTTTATGATACAGCGGAGTTTTCATTTCAGTCAAGGTGTGACTGTTTTAGAAAGCCACCGCTCACTGAAGAATATTACAACCCAGAAACTAACTGCTTTTATTCTCATTCTGAATAGAAGCACAAACACAAAATGAAGAGGATACATAGTGTATTTCTATAGCTGAAAGATGAAAACACTCAAGCATGCAGGAGCCAATAATTCCCAAAATACCTTTCATGAACTGAAAAACAGATATGTACGTTGCCATGGCATTCGGCAAAATTAATACATTTGAAATTTGGATTATGTTTGGAAAAAAAAGTATGGTAAAGTTCCCCCCCACCCATAATGCTGGCATATAACGACTTTGTTGTTTTTAAATCAGCCCAATATCTATTTCCTAGAATTAAAAATAAAGTCCAACTGTATGCAAAAAGTCCAGCATATAGTCAGGATTCAAAGGAAATGTGGAAATTATATATTGTTACTTGTCACCTGGAGGCTTGCTTCACAACAATCTACTGAACATGCTAAGAGCAGAGACCATATGTGTGTCAGGATTCCATCCCAGTTCTGTCACTAGCTAGCTGGGTTAACGTAGAGTAAATAATTTAATTTCTCTGGGATTCGGTTTCCTCAATTGTAAATGATGACTTAAACAATAATGTTTACTGAGCCCTTCCTGTGTGCAAGAACTGTTTTAAGTACTCTGTGTGTGTTTATTCCCTCGTTTAATCCTCACAATGTACTAGGGAGCTGAGCATTACTATTCCCATCCCATTTTGGAGGAAAGGAAAATGAGTCACAGGGAGGTGAAATGACTCATTTTAGAGCTGGACTTCTCCGATCAGAAGAATTTTACTTACTTGCCTTACTATGGTGAGGCTTAGATCATTTCAAGCATTCCTCAAGGGAAGAGATTCCAAGACCCCATGCTTTCTCTTTTGGGGACTTGCTTTTATTCTTACTTCTGTAAACTGCCTGTTTATCTTCCTGACCTCACTGCACGTCTCTTGGGGTCAGATCCTAATTATACGTTTCCCTGCACACCTATCACAACCGAGGACAGAATTCTGTAGGTTCCAAGCATACTCAGTGCTTTGTAAAGTAAATTCCTAAAGGCAGGAGCTGAATCTTTATGAGGTGGAAAAGGATCACTTGTTGCCCTGGGGTCCATCAGCCAATACTTCGGAGAAACAAATACATGCATCTATTAGTTAACTCAAAAGGCTGGAATTAAACAAACAAAAAATGACAAGATCAGCGCTCAGAGAACGGATACAAGAGGGTTTTTTTGTTTGTTTGTTTGGTTGGTTGGTTGGTTTTTTTTGCTAACAGTTAAACATAAGCATATTTCTAGAGAATTTCCACTGTAGGTAAGATAAATCGAACCCAGGCACGGGCTTTGGAGAAGTGCGCATTGTCAGACGCCGCAGAGAGCCATGACTCAAGTCAGGACTGTGGAACCGAACTGTTCACACTCAAACCGGGCCCAGCCAATTAAAAAGCCCAGGACCTTGGAAATTCGACGTAGCCCATGTGTGCCTCAGTCTTCTCATCTGCAAAACAGGAGTAAGAATAGCGACGACCTCACAGAACAGTCGTGCAGGGCGCTCAAATCTGTAATTGGAATGGGCTTGGAACTGTGCTCGGCATGGAGTTAAGTACCCCCTAACCACTAAGTAGTATTATAAGGCTGTACACATACAGACAACTGTCCCCCAGCCTAGTACGTGTGGACATTCTTTGTATCATTTATGACCAAACAGTTTTGTCTTCCAGTCAAGGAAGTGAGCCTTTGCTCTGAAGTTCAGCAAAATTGTTCCATTTGCTTTTCCATTCACCCTTTCAGTGAATAATAACTGAGGCTTCCCTGGCGAAAGAACAGACCAGGAACAAAAAAGAGACAGCAATGATCCTGGGGGACTGCGACCCTACCCCTAAGGAATCTATGTTACAGCAAGCAAGACAGACTTTAAAAACAATCTGACCCACAGGTTGTTTGGGTTTTCCCCCCCCCCCCCCATAACTTAATAGTTCTATTCAGGACTACACATCGCTTGCTTTCAATTTCTGTTGGCTTTTCAAATTCAACATGACCTCCCAGATAAAAGGACATTTCACATTTTAAAATGCAGATGTCTAAACAAAAACAGCTATGAATTAAATGCTTAAAAGTTTAAAAAAAAAAAAAGGAGTCACGACAAGCAGTTTCAACAGACAATGCTGTTCTGTCCTCCATTTGCAAAAATCAAAGATAAATCAACGTTTACGAAAATATCTTCGTTGTAAGCATTAGCGATAACAATGAGAGTAACCAGGAAACAAGGGGCAGCCACGTAGGTCTGCAGTGGATTAAATTTCGTCTTGTTCAGTGACAGGAGGGGCCCGGGGAAGGTATAAAGGACAAGGTCTAAGTTTTGAAAATCTACAAATAAGTCCCCCCAAATTAACCAGATGCACAGCATGTTCCTACGATCAAGTAGCAGCAACCAAAAGGAGGTGAGAAAAATAATAAATTTTCAGCTTGGAAGGCTGTAATAATATCACCATTATAATTTATCCCAAGATACCAACACAGGCTTTACGTTAACAGCCTTACATTCAAAAATAGACACAGCACCACCCTAGCATTTCATACTTTCAGTGTTTGGAATGAACGTCAGGGAAAGCTCCCAGCACGTGTTCCCATCAATCAGAGGAAGTGAAGTGGGGGGGGGGGGGGGGGAGGCGGGAAGGGGAGAAAAGGAAGGATCGGTAAAGGAGCGCACAGATTCTGCATTGTGGGGGCTGCGGGAGGATGGCATTGCGGCCTGGGCGGCCGCCCAGGAGCGTTCTCCCGGGTGCCTGCCCATTCCAGACGGAGTCCCAACAGCTGTCGAGTCACTGGTACTTTGAAACAGACAGAGCTTTACTACAAATCCACTTTTACAGTTTTTAAACTTCAAACACCTTCCTTGCCGAGGCAAAGCAGCCTGTCCTGCCGTCCAAAAGCGCACTTCCGTTTAATTGTACTTTTTTTCCTACTCACGGGATTGGTGGTGTCTTTTTAAAATGCGAGGGTATAAATAATATTCTGTGGCGGGATTCCTAAAAGGCCACGGCTGGATGCATTTCAAAATCATATTATAAATTACTCTGTGGATAATCATGGTTGTCAAACCAACATCCGTGCTTAGAGTCACAGGAAAACATTTTGATGGCTTCGACTGAACTGGTCAACTGTTGGGCAAAATTTATTAATATTCGAAGTTTTGACATCCTAGAGATCGAGTCAATATAACCATCTACGACTACCGCTGGTATCTATTTATACCCGTTGTGTGAAGAATTTAAGGATTAGAAGGCCTCCTCAGAAAGGGAGGGGGGCGGGGGAACAGGTGCAAACTTCTCTAACAAAGCCTTCTCTCCATCCAAATTTTCTGAGACACTGAACATTTCCTAGGCCATCTTTCTGATGCACTATTGCAGAGTTCTGATGCACTATTCGAGAGAGTTGAGAGAACACTTTTGCCCAGGGAAATACAACTCAGCCAAAAGAGGCCAGAAAACAATGCTATAAAACCCTTGCTTTGCGACCTGCCGCTCCTGTCCCAGACCTCTTTGCAAGACAGACAGCCATTTGTACAGTAATTTGGTGATGTACAAAAATAAAGGTGAGGACAGCAAATAACAACTCTGTTTTATCAATTCAGACTAGTAGTTAAACTCCCACCGAGTATGTTAGCCCTCATACTCTTTAGCATGCAACCAGGGAGCTGAGTGGGGTTTTGTGACCTCACGCGCCCCATCCCTCCCATTTCAAGACCCCAGCGATCTTCCTGGTATTCAGATGAACCTCTTATTCTGCTCAGTAATTTGAACAAGTCTGAGTAATGCTTAAAAAATGTGAATATGTAAAATTTAGGATAAGATTTGAATCCCAATTTCTTGAAATAGCAAATGTGTGAAATGATTTGCTGGGCATACTGCACTTAGATTATTTTAATGATTCACATGTGGATTTATTGCTTTGTTTTCTGACAATTCTGAAAGGGAGTGCCAGGGAGGAAGATACTCCATCTAGAGGGTAATCTTCCTGGAGGTGGTAATCTCCAAGCAGTGGTAGCAACTTAAATGACTTGTAAAATAATTAGACACTGCAGCAGCACAGGGCTCTTGCCCAGGAATGGAGTCAGAATAATTTATTCTTTCTGATTCCTTGTGGCATGCTAGCATATGCTGAATGAATTTTGACCCGTAATGCTTACACTGTCCTCAGTTCAGATTCTTCTTGCCAATCTCAAGAAGATCTTTTTTAATCTATCCAAAACTCCTAAACCAACCATGAAACTACCTCCTGCACCTTGTAATCAATTATTAGCTTACACCCTGGCCCCCAAGACTCTTTCAAAAACTAAATCTATAATCAGACTATAGTAAAGTCCAATACATACACACTGTGCTTACATGGCCCACAAGATAGCTGTGGAGACAACTCATGGTTTCTAGAAGTAAATGCTATTCCTTGACATGCCACTTAGGTTGGAACTCGTAACAAAGCACTTGCTAGGATCAACAGATTCTCCAAACAAGACGTCTAGAGTTTTTCAGAAATCTTATTCTCTCTGCTGTTGGGCACCCATCAGAAGAATCATTTTCTGATTTCTATTTCTAAAACTGTGTCAAACAAAATAAGTTAAATGCAGTGAGAGAAAAATGACTTTAATATTATTTTAATATTGCTTTTGCACCCAACTTGGTGGCTATTTTCTCAAATTTCAATAGTCAGAAACTGTTTATCAGGACTCCTCCAAAACTCGGATTTGATGTGTATGTAACATGGGTCCCTTTCGTCTTAAAGAATAGCACCCAACTTGGTGGCTATTTTCTCAAATTTCAATAGTCAGAAACTGTTTATCAGGACTCCTCCAAAACTTGGATTTGATGTGTATGTAACATGGGTCCCTTTCGCTCTTAAAGAATAGCACCCAACTTGGTGGCTATTTTCTCAAATTTCAATAGTCAGAAACTGTTTATCGGGACTCCTCCAAAACTCGGATTTGATGTGTATGTAACATGGGCCCCTTAAACCTCCTAGCACTATTTATTCCACATTCTGACCTTTTATTTCACCCCTACCATTACGCTCCCCCTGCTGATCAGGACCATGCGACCCAGTAGTGGCAGGTCACAGAGCAGCAGTCCATTTACTTAAGTACAAATATTATAATGACAGCATCTTCTCTGGTGAAATTACACAGGCCAGAAATTTGGTCTTGTGTGTGTGTAGTAAAGTGCCACGTATACTGACTGTGTTATATAAATAATGAAAATTAAATTATAGGATTTTAGGGACACATTCCAAACCATCCATTTTACTGCCAACTACACTGGGCTCATGACCAGCTGTGGAGAAAAGAATGTCCCCCTCCTCTTAAATCTTTATGTATCCATTCTCATCAATTCCCATAAACATGGATTGAGTCAGGTATCCGTCGTGCCCAACCTTCTAAACTATCAGAATCAAAATCATTATGCTTATCCCACAAAACCTTTTTGTTTAACGTCTAGTGCCGCCTGGTTTTCAGGGAAACGTCCATTCTCTCCTCACTTCCATGTAACCAAAACACCAATGCCAAAGACCTCTTCTTTCAATGTTACTCTTCCAAACACTTTGAAAATTATTGTCCCCTTCCATGATGTGGCACATATAATCAATCATAGCTAACACTGTTAGTCTTGCTGTTTTTTAATAGATGACACTGTGGTCAGTGCTTTATATGGATTAGCTGATTTGCTCCTCACAAATCCATAAAGCAGACACTTCTATTCCTGCCATTTTACAGATAAGCAAACTGAGACTCAGAGAGGTAGATTAACTTTTCTAAGTCACACAGCTGCTGAATGACAGAGTCAGGATTCAAACTTCACAGTCTAACTCTGGAACATAGCCTCCCAGCCCCTATTGTGTGTCTTCCAACTTGTATTAATCATGGCCCCAGTTCTCCTGTTTCCCGTCTCCAGGAGATTGGACCCTCCATTACTCTTTACCTCTGAGGTGTCTTTCACTGTCTCCCCCGTACAGGGATTAACCTTGCCCTTCATACTTGCCAAGTCACTTTCCTCAACATACTTAAAAGATATTTGAGAATATATCATTCTACACAAAGGCCTAAGGGAAAATAAGATGAGGGAAATAAGATTAAAAAAAAAAAAAAGCACAAAGAAAATAAAAAAAACCCTTCCAGCTTCTACTTTTTCTGGTAAAACAGGAAAAACTGTGTATTTTCTATGCTGAATTAAGCCTTGGCGCGTTAGACTAAACAACGTCACATGGCAATCACCATTTTCAGTCAGCTCTCTGGAAGTTCATGGTGACATACAAACTGAAATTCAAAGGTAATTCAAAGGTAACACTTTACTTCAACAGTCATTTACTCAGGGCTTCTTGCAGGCAAAGATTCCCCTACTTAACTCCTTCAAATACCTTTTCCTATTCGGTCTAATATCCCTGTTAGTGTACACCTAGGGGTCCAACTGTGCTGCACAAAAAAGCTTTGTGAGATCAGGAACTATCTTGTGCCCATCGTTTTATTCCTTACAGAAACTAGCAGGGTGCTTTATACCAGTCTCCGTGCAGAAATGATGGTTAAAATTCAACCAAACTGAATTTCTGTTACATCGAATGTAGCTTACGAACAAAATTAAGGTCACAGATACAAATAACTTGGGTTTAATCCTGACTTTTAGGACATAGGAAAGACTCCACACCTATCTTAGAAAATTAGCCATTACCCGTCTTTGTCAGCCCCAAGACTGATTTACTTGAAAATACATTAATTACTGGTTTGTGACCAATTTTTCAAATGCTGAAGAGGCATTTCTTGAGTAATTTCATTTGTGCTTTTAACAGCACCTTAAAGTACTCAGGTTTGGGGGGTTTTTTGTTTTGTTTTATTTCTTTTTTAATCACCAAGAAGAGAAAAGCAAGTGCAGGGCAGACAACATGTCAGTGCTGACCCTGAAAATGAGGCCGAAATGAAACGACCTGTACCAGTAATACAGCTTTTATATATACCGCTTAATGGGCAAAATGCCACCGACTGGTTGGCGGCGGCACCGGTGACGCGTTCTCCTGCCATCGCACACAGCTGCGGGACCCGGGACTCGACTGCTGCCTCTCCACTGAAGCTCATTTCATCCATTGTTACTCATAATATGATCTAAAGGAACACTTACAGGATCTCATAGAAAGTTTAAATGTTGTTTGATGAGAGTCATTAGATATTTCAATCAGAAATGAATGGAACCGCAAGAGAAGCAATCATGGTACACGTAAAGTAGAGCACAAAACTTCCAGGGTATTCTCTCCACTTGCTCACTGCTCGTATTCGTCTGAGTGTCATACAAACCACAGACGGAGAAGAACACACACACACACACACACACACACAGGCGTCAAACCCTGCTTCAGGTGTGCGTCTGTATATGGACCTATTTCCCCACCCCCCAAAGAATTTCCACTACTGAGTAATTCAATGGACGCTTTTCACGTGAAAAGGCATGGACCCTTTTTACAAGAGTAGTTAGAGACATCACCAAAATTCCACATTTGCCATCAAAGTACCTGAATAATCCGGAAGAAAATCATGTCATGCGTGGCTGTCACTTAACATCCTCTTTCAGTGGTTTCCTGGACTTCATTCAGGTAATAATAATTCCTTCCAGTAAACCCAAGACTCTCATGGTATTTCACAGGAGAAAAAGCACAGCCCCCTGGGATAAAGAATGGCTGGGACTTCAGGACCCAAGAGCATTTCTATCCAGGTCTATGGAACACACACTGTCACTGGAACACACAGTGACACAGAATAAACATCAGACCTCTTCCTGAGCTTCAACTTCATAGATATTTTTTGTACCAGATGCAAATAAATTTCAAGCTTTGGGTGGCAACTTTCAGCCAAGTCCCCAAGGCCCCTGTGTTTACGTATTTACTTTCTGTCTTGAGTTTGGAAGGAAAAGAAAAGTTTACGAAACTCTCCAGTCTATTGTGTACACAGTGGATCAGTAAATATCAAGAATGAGTAGTATGGTATATCACAATATTCAAGGCTTTGAATGTCGTGCAGTGAAGCTAGTGGCTGCTCTCTGCACACACGGGTGACAGAAAAGATTTAAAAGCTGTATTAAATACGTAAGTCTTAAGCTAAGGCTCATGGGACTCTACGATGTTTTAACATTAGACAAACCCAATTCAATGAAATCCGACGTTTCCATTTACCTTAAAAGAAACAAAAAAGAGAGAGATGATATTCTGAAAAGAAAGAGAGGAAGCGAGGTAGGGAAGGAAGGTAGTTACGTTTGATCCTGAAGTATGAAGTCACATTATCAAAGAGATTTTTGAAAATACATATTGAAAGAAAAATCATAATTAGCTGGTGGTTATAAAGTTATCTAAATTCAAAAATATATATAAAGTGGCTCAGAATTTTTCAAAAGATTTATAGAACAGCTTTAAGGAGGGATACCTAAAGCCAGCACGGTATACTGAGAAGTCTGTCTTCCCTAATTCCACTTTAAAGGATTACAAATGTTATATATTAGACTCTTAAGGGTAATGCAAATATATTCTGTAATTAGCTATCCCAGTAAAATGTTAAAATGTGATCTTCTTCTGATTTTAGTGTAGAACAAGGTTGAGGAAAGAGGGTAGAGCATCTATTTGGGGAAGCAGGAACAATCTTAAGGGGTATATTACCAATGTCTTTAATAAAGAGTACATATTGAATTCAAATTCCCTATAAATACTTCCTGGGCTATGGGAAAACATAAGCATCACCTCTGAAAGCAGAAGCATCTCCCTCTGTAATCCTATAGCATTTGAAATTCTTACTGTATTTTTATATTCTGCCTTCTATGACATTCATGTGTACTTCACTTAGATTAGGTAAGTCACTTACAAGACCTCTGAAAACACGGTTTACAGTTTGTGAAGCTGAAATAATCAAGCTACTCCGGAGGATCTAAAAGGACTAAAAATCTATTTAGGGCTAAAAATCTATTTGTGAACATCTCCTGGAAGCTCAGTGGTGGGTATGGTTATCATCGCATGCTTCTAGAAGACACCAACCAGGAAGGCACGTGCAGAGCTGCCCACACACCTCCAAGGAGTGCCACGCGGTGGTACCCTGATGCTAACTAGAATCTTTCCCGGGACCCAGAAGAGACCTTCACACACATTTATTCCTTGATGATGATTTGTAAAACAAAATGAATTTGAGGTAAATGGAAACTAAACCGAAATGTAAATCTAAAACCATTTCACCAACAGATAGTAGAGGCTGCCAATTAATACAAAAATCTCATGAGGGACGGTGATCGATAGCAGAGTGTTTCTTCTTTCCTGTTCTTTCTCCAACTCAAAAATAGTTTGGCTTGGGGCTCCTGGGTGGCTCCGTGGGTTAAAGCCTCTGCCTTCGGCTCAGGTCATGATCCCAGGGTTCTGGGATCGAGCCCCACATCGGGCTCTCTGCTCAGCGGGGAGCCTGCTTCCTCCTCTCTCTCTGCCTTCCTCTCTGCCTACTTGAGATCTCTATCTGTCAAATCAATAAATAAAATCTTAAAAAAAAAAAAAAGACTTTACATGTTTGAAAAAAATATATTTTGGCTTGATAGTAAAACTGCAGGTAATTTTTTCCTGATGCATACACACATTTTGATTATGTTTAAATAATTCACAAGGAAAAAGATGTTTTAAGGAGCTAGCATTTCTTTATGTTTTTGCTTTCCAAAAAATTGTTTTGTCCTTGCACGGAACCTTAGAGGCAAATGATCGACTAAATCAATCGGCATGTGTCTTTGGGTTAACAACAGTTTGTTAAACCTGGGAACTCAACTCACAACACACAACTTGTAAAAACATGAAAATATCATCCTACAAATTCAAACAATGTGAACACCAAAGAGAAAGCTGCCCCTCCAGCCAGTGAAAGCCATCAGTTTGACTTCCCTGAGCTAGATGCAACTCTCCAGCAGACTGAGAAATTTTCAAATTAATTTGGTCACTAGTGTATCCGTATATCCAGGGTACAATACACGGTATAATTCGACTTAGATGGGGAGAAATCAGAAACTGGTAACATTTTCAGAAATGTGACTTATCCAATAGAAAAATATTTGGGCTGGAGAGTTGATTTGAGAGCACCGATGTTGCAGATTTGCAAAAAGTAGGAATATTAAGTACACTGAACAAAATGCAGCCCCTCAACAACCTGCTCACCGTGTATTTTATGTACATTGTATGTGTTCTCATAAAAACTGCTGTTATCCCCATGCCTACCATGGCCAGAATTAAAACCATAAAACTCTCAGCTAAAACGGAGGTAGAGAAAAGTCCCTAATTCTTCTTTCTCAATATGTTATATCAAATGTCTCTTAGTAACTGCGTTAGAAAGCAATTACAGCTTAATAGCTGTCTAAATCCATTATCAGTGTACATTTAACCTTTCAATATTTAAAGATAATATTTAATTTGAGCACATTAATCTACTGCCTGTGAGACCAAATACATCTATTTAGTCTTTCTGGTTTTCCATCAACGATATTTCTCTTTAGAGACTGGGTCTTGTGACAAGAAGTCTGGTAAAAATGCAGTTCTTTCTATTTGTAGTTTAAACAGATATTAATAAAAGAGAGGCCAGCCTAACCCCAAATGAGAAGTAATGTCCTTATTAACTGCATGTGTCTTCTACCATTAACAAAGCTGCTTTTAATTCTCTGCAGATTAATTTGTATCATTAATAGTTAAGGGAGCTTATATACCTTTATCTTTCAATGTGATTTTTTTTTTCAAATCCCAAATTGTTTAATCTCTTTGAATTTAAAAGGATTGAGTGGTTTTCCAGAACAGCCTTTTTTTTCTCCCCACAATGCCCTGTATTTCTCATCCCTGTTCAAGAATAATAATGTTTAAGAACAATGATAATGGCTTTAGTATCTTAGTTCTATTTTCAGGGACTAGATCAATCAGCAAAAACACCAGCATAAAAGGAAAGTAGCGTAATTTCCCAATAACGTCATATTAATAAATGCAAATAAGGAAGATACTAAATTAACAATAGTAGGCCTTCACCTATCAAGCAAATACAAATTCTCCAGCTAAACAGTTTCACGTTTTAAGGCCTACTGAGAATTTCAAAGGGAACTTTCTTCGTAGTGAACACACACGTCACATTGCTCACTAAAAGTACTGAATCATCTTCATTACTGTAACTCATCTCAAGTGCATCAGCATCTACAAATCTGGAAGACAGAACTTTGTTGGTCTCTTAGTCACATTTTGACAGGTTAAAATAATTCCAATATAAGTAAAGTGGTATAAGAATTATAGCACTTTACTTATATTGGAATTATCCAATATAATTATCCAAGTGTCTCCAGCACTTGCTGCTTCCAATCCCAACTTTATGAAAATTCCTGTGGCCCCTGAATCCAGGAACAAGCTCCTTCTCACTGAAGAGCACCTGTCCCTGTTGCACCAACTCCCAGTATTTCCGTCGCCAAAGACCACGAGCTCTACCAAACCATATGTAAATGTACAATTCTTGTTGGAGGAGGTCATCTTGATGACATGACCCCTGAATGACCCTCAAGCTGGACTCAGACAATCAGGAAACTGGAGGCTCCTTAACCTCTCTCCTGTCCTTGGAATATCTGTTTTGTCCACTGTTCCCACAGTAGGAGCCATTTCAAGGATGTAGCCTTGAGAGACTTAAGGTGTTGTTAAGACCATCTGGACATTCTATGTGTCTGGACCCCATTAAGGCCTCTATATAAAGTCCTAAGATTCTGATAGGCAGACACAGAGATCTACTCATCCTGCAGCCGCCTAAGACAAGCCTGATATGCAACTTCCCTTGCTTATCAAAACTGTCACCTATGGACGTGGAGTAGGTCTGCTTCTTTCTTCTCCATCTCTCCTTGCCCTCTTTGTACAGGGGCTAATTTGCAAACCAACAAATTCTTATTTAGCCCAACAATTTTCTTCCTTAGAGCTGTCACCATTGTGATTTTTAATACTGCTGCATTATACAAATCTATGCTTTATAGTATCTAATATGTTTAAATTGCCCCAAAACTAATGTGAAAAAATGACCACGCTAATAGGAATATAATGATGATTACACTCTTAATTGCATCCATTTGTTTCTTATATTTTTATTGGGATTCTAAACGAAACAATCTAAAATATATTTAGGATGATTACAACTGTCACCAAATTGTTTGTTCAGTCTCTCAAAAGTCTACATATAGTTATGAAAATACAATATCATGGTCCAGGAGTCAAAATTCAACTATCCCCACTTTCTGAAAGTTCATGTTACCCTGATTTGCTTTTATAAAAGACCCACATTAGCACCTGTTTCCACTAATGAAAGGATTTCCAAAAAATATACTTATACCCAAAAAAAGGTGAAAAGTGAAAATAGCATTTAGGGTTTGTTTTGCAACAAAACAGAAATATATATTATTCTCCTCCTTTTTACATAAAAGGTAAATTGTCAATTTCTATGCTGAAATGTCCAGAATGAAGTATCATTTTAAATGGTGATATTAAAAAAAATTACATGAACTGATGGAAACTTACATTTCCAACGAAAATGCAGAGGTTCCATATCAACCACAGTAATAGTTGTATAACTGCCCTATATCTTCCAAAATTGAATTAATAGGAAAATCTTCATTAATCCAACAGAAAGCCAATTTTCTAAAAAGTCTAAACTGAAATATTTCCATTATAGTCTTCATTTGAAGTTTTATTAATTTCAGTCACAGTTTATGAAACTGGAGCCATAATCAAGTCGTGATACTTAAAAATTGATCTCCCTAGCTATGTATCTATACAACAATCAAAATAACCCAGAATTATTTATTCTCATACAAAACCTAACAATTCTTCCAAGAGAAAATGACAACACTAGATTCACACATCCTTAGGTTAGAAAATAGAAATGGATACACCTAAAGGATGTCCTTAATAAATGATCTCAGGCCAACCAAAACAAGAATTAAACATTGACTCATTAAAAGCTAAATTGTCTGTTACAGTTTTTAGGCAAAGTTTCCATCAGAAGAGGTAAAGCTGGGGCACTTGTCTTTGGAAGAATGTGATACACTTATTTAGGTCACTCCCGTGTGGCACAAGCAGGCTTCATTCACATTATTCAAAAGAGCACATTAACCACACGCTAATATTCAGATTTCCAGATTATAAGAATCGGTTGCTTGACTGACTCTAAATGGCAGCTAAGAAGAGAGAGTGTCGAAGAATGAGCATTATTTTTGAGAAAAGTGGCCGCAAATTTACTGAATAGAGATTTCTGGATAAATAAAAATTATGTGTTGTAAATATAACCCCCTTAAAAAACATTAGCATGATCAAAGCATCTACCAACGCACGCCAAACGCCAGGCATTCAACTATGAGATTGTCAACATCAAAGCCAAATAGAATGAGTTCCCCAAAGCAAAAGGAAAAAGTAATTGTTAGTTAGACTTCCGCTTGTGGCCATCAAAAATGTTACCTTAATTTGGCCTTAATGACCTATAATCTCTTTTAGCATATGGCTTTTAAGACTGCTATTATTCAGCTTGATCTATGGATATAATGGAGCAGAACAGAACTGTGGGTATAATTAAAATAAGTTCCTGTAAAAGTGGAATATGTAGTACATTGCTAATGTGTAAATGACTAAATAACTTAATTAGGTGAAATGAAGTGCACTTATAACCACAGATACTTAAACCGAATCATGATAATGTTGTGTATATGAATATATTCTTTAAAAAATGTTTATTAACCAAATAGTAGGACAAAGAGATACAAAGAAACTAGAGCCTGCAAAATTAACACTGGTTAACACAGGATCCTGAATATAAATTGATAAAACAAAACCTAAATTATTTCTAGCTATCAAAAATATAAAAAATAACCATGGAATACTTTTTCCTTTAAAAAAAAAAAGCTGATTTTGGTAGCAATTAAATATAAGAATAACTTAGTGCCTTGATTCTGTCTTCTAAATTTTATTTTGATACATAGTCTCTTTTATATTGCTAACTGAGGGATTTAAGAGTAGGGGTAGGAGGTAAATGAAGGCTAACATCTGCATACATAGTATGAGTTAAAGTCAGGCTGGAGGATGGTTTTGTAAAATAATAATAATAATCAATACATACACACATTCATAAATCGTTTGTTGTTCTGGGTCTTGCCATCTCATAAACCTATATAAGGCGGCATATGATTACATGGAAACACCTTCTCCTGGTTGTACCAGGAAAAACACGCATGTTAAAATTCACCCAAAAAGGCTGTTCCCTGAAGCAAGCTAAAGAAGCAGACGAGCACAGTGGGGAAAAGAGTGTGAAGTGCACATGTGGGGCCTTGATTCAAAACACAGCTGCTGGATCTAATTTTAGGCCAACTGGCCTTGTCAGTGTCTCTTAACAAGGAAAATTTCCCCACTGAATATCTGAGACTGTACAAAAAAAAAAAAAAAAAAAAAAAAAAAACCACATAATAATATTTATTAGTTAACTTATCTATACCATTGCTGCTGTTTTATACTGAAAATATGTAATGTAACCTATCACCGAGAAGAGCTTAACCAGGGCTGTGAAGGGTATTCCAGCGAAGGGAGTTTTATTCCAAAGAAATGACCCATGAAGATCCAGAAATTCATGAGCCCACACAGACATCTATGTAGCAAATAACACAGACCATTCATATGCTCAATAAAGGAACTCAAGCGTTTGTGAGCGCTCCATACATGAACTTACATAAACGAAGTTGCGGATTTTTCACAACTAATTAACAGTATTAACTGCTGATATCTACTGAACTCTTACTGTGTATAAACCGAGGGCTAAGTGCTGTACTTGGATGAGTTCATTTGATCTTCACGACCCTATGATGTAGGTCCCGTGAGTAGCCCCACTTTTTAAAATCAGGACATTCCATCGAAAACTACCAAATTCTATCAAAAGCTCTTCACAGCATTTAGGGGACTGAGGTACATGAATATTTACCAATAAGTAGTCATCTTTGATTTTGCTTTAACCCTCTTCCAGGAAAGTATAAATATAACAGTTGCAACACAATCTCATACACTCCCAAGCCCTTAAGTAAATGAAACAAAAAACTTTATTTCAGTTTATCAAAGAGCATTTGCTGCCACCATCAAACAGCCCAATAAAGTGTTTGTGAACTAATGTACCGGTTAACTGCCTTTATTTTTCAAGAAGGGAAGCACATAGCAAGTTTGTAATGTTCATAAAGTGATCTCTAGATCCTTATTCCTAAAGTCGTATGCAAAACACTAAAATTTTCATGCTATGTGACTTTTCCTATGGAAAAGTTTCCAACCTTTCACCAGACTCCCAAAGCATTCTATGGCTCCAAAGATGTTCAAATGCCCTGCCCTTCTCTCCCTGGCCCTAGCCAAACCCTGAGCATCACATCCTTCCTTGCTTGTATTGCTCCATTTCTAATCCTAGAAAACAACTTGTGATTTGCAAAGTTCATCATTGCACATACACTTCCCCCAGCTCAAACTGCCCTTCAACCTTCTGTCTAAAGATTCCCCATTCATCCTTCAAGGATCAACTGACATGGCAGTCTCGATGAAGGTACCCTGGCACTTACCTGTACTCATAATAATTCTGATGTCCTAGTAGTGCCCCATACAACATGCTTCTTTTTTTAAAAGATTTCATTTATTTATTTGAAAGAGAGAGCGCACAAGCAGGGGGAGGGGCAGAGGGAGAAGGAGCAGCAGACTCCTCCCTGAGCAGGAGCCTGCCGCAGGGCTTGATCCCAGAACGCTAAGATCATGACCTGAGTTGAAGGTAGATGCTTAACTTACTGAGCCACCCAGGTGTCCCTACATACATGCTTCTAATGGAGAATTTATCATAAAGTAGGATATGTTATGTAAATATTCTTCTCTCTCAGGGAGAACTCCCCAAGATCAAGAACTGTGCTCTTTATTATCATTTTTAATATCTCAAGCATTCAATACCATCCTTCACATAGTGAAGGCTCAATAAATTTGCTAAATTAATTGATAAATGAATATATACAAAAACGCTATAAAAATAATCAATTAATGACTATTTTGTGACCATATGACACAAAATACACAAGTAAGGAACAATCTTTTCCCATAATTATCTTCATACCTGGTATTTATTGATCGATTTACGTCCATCTTGGTTGCACAAAAAATCTGATCTACTCCTTACAACATTCTCTCACATATATATTATTGTCACAATTTTCTTCTTTTATTTTTTTAAGATTGTATTTATTTATTTTGAGAGTGAGAGAGAGAGCATGAGTGAGGGGGAGGAACAGAGAGAGAGGGAGAAGCAGACTCCCTGCTGAGCAGGGAGCCCAACATGGGGCTCGATCCCAAGACCCTGGGATCATGACCTGAGCAGAAGGCAGAGGCTTAATTCACTGAGTCACCCAGGCACCCATAATTTTCTTCTTTTAGTTCAAGTTTTAATGTTTAAATAGTTTGTTCTGCGTATAAAAGTAACACATCCTCACTGTTATGGTATTTTATATATATTAAATACATTTTTTTAAATCAAGAAAATAGGTATCATCCATGCAAGAAAATGTATGAATGTCCTACTTTTCAAACGAACATTCTCACTCTCTGAGATTCAGAGTGAGTTGTCCAACAATATTACAGAGCCAATAATAGAGCTAGAGGAGAATGTATTTTACACTTTGTTCTAAAATACATCTCTCTAGACTGAAGGTCTGCAAGCCGGGCCGTACCCCAACCCTGCAATATCCAGCTGCTATCTGTTTTGGTAAATTAAGTTGTACTGGAATACAGTCACGTTCTTTGGTTTACTTGTCTACAGCTGCTTTCACACGACAATAGCAGAATTCAGACAGAATTCAGACAGAAAGTATATGACCCACAAAGCCGAAAATATTTATTATCTGGTTCCTTACAGAAGAAGTTGGCTGACCCCTACCTTAGTCTACGTCTTTCTTATTTCAGAAACATGTGTTTATTCTGAAGTCTTTAATAGAGAAGAATGATTTCTTCTTTTCAAGAAAATTGCTTTTTTAGATGCTAGACATACAAGAGGTAAAGTGGTAAAATCCGTAACATAAGAAACTCAGTATTAGTATATGTTTTCTTTTAAATTTTGGCTTTATACAACCAAAATATCAAAGTGTATATCTGAACCAGAATGCCCTGCTAATAACCAAAATATTTAGTAAGGAAGGAGAACCATGGAAGGCACTGGGAAAGTTCTGGATAGAGAAGTTTGCTTACCAGCACTTACACAGCCTTTCCCTCATGTGCCTCCCTTTGGTCTGTCCAAGGACACCCTAATTGGCCCCAAAAATCCAACTCACCCAACCCTGTTTCTCAAATTTCAGTTCTACTTTCTTAATTTTTTGCCATGAGTAAGTACTAACTGAATGTGTATCTAGTTAATATTCTGTTTATAAATAATGAACTTCAAAAACATTAGCCTTCTCTACAGAATAATATCTATATTAGGCCTAGTTAAACAGATTACATTTTTTCTAAAACATACTCAATCATAGCAGTCAACCAGACAGGACAGACATATACAACTATCAAAATTAAAGAAGTCTCTATGCTTTCTCCTTCTCCAGCTACAAAAAAAATTCATCAGCAATTCAATATTCTTTTATGTCATTTCTCTAAGAACGGCCATGATTGCACTTTGCTTAACTCTTATCATCTATAAACTCAAAGACCTTAAAGAGATGTTCTGGGTTAAGTTTGTAAATAAAAAGCTTGATCCATGAAGCAATGTCAAAAATGGCATGTCCCCTCCAGAACCTGATATACGTACTATAAGAGGTAATACATGTAAAACAACTCTGTGAACTGTACTCATTATAACAGTTTATCAGGAGCTTGCTCACAGAAGAAATAAGGCAGAAGATACAGAACAAGCTATCCTCTTGGAGTTCAAACACCCAGACTAACCCTAGGCTCTGCGCCCCTACTACCTCTATGACCTTGGACAAGTCAGAGGATTCTCTGAGCCTTGGTTTCCACTTTAGTGAATTTTGGATGACCAGATTTCAGGGTTTTACGTAAGATAATGACCTAAGAGTGCTAACATAGAGTACTCCGTTACTCAGAGTTGTCCAATCCCTGATTGGAGAATATGTCATCTGGTAATAAATTTTACATGCAAAATGTAATGTGAAAATGCAAAAACAATTAAAATATGACCATCAGAAATTTATATAACCTTGAAAATCTGACAAATGAACACAAAAAGGAAAGAGGTTTGGTGACTTCCAATGACAATACTATGACTACACTTAAAATGAGTCAAGATCCTACAGAACTATCATTCTTTTTAATCAGTAGATTCAAATTAAAATACATACATATGTTTATTAAATCATTTATTAAGCTAATCCAGTATTTATTGAATCAAAATAACTTTCCATTTAGAGTAGGAGATCAAAGAAACCTCATTGCAAAAATGGCATTTCAGATGAGATCTGAATGGAGTTAGTCAGCAAAGATCAAGATGAGAGGGGCTCCAGAGCATGCGCAAAGGCCGTGAGTTGAGGAAAAGCTTGGCAACGTCCAAGACCTAAAAGAAGTCCAATGTAGCTTGAGTGAGGAGAGCATTAGAAGGGAACCAAATGAGGCTGTGGAGGTACCTCTGAGATATGTTAAGGGCTACAGAAGTTATTCTTTAACACTCAAAGTATTTATAAGAATGAAAAACACTGACATTGGGAATGAAATGCTCTGTTTGATATTTTTTTAAAAAACTCACTCTGGCTGCTTTGGAGTATGGATTCAATAGGAAATAAGTGGAAACATGAACATTAATTGTACCAGACAAGAATGATGATACCTTGATCTCGACCAGTAAAAGTAGAGGTGGAAAACAGAACTCCATGATGATTAGAATGAGAAGAAGAAGAGAAAGGAAGTCCAAGATGTCCAGATCTTAGTTTCATCAATAAGGTTGTGCCATTCCTAAGATACATACAGGTATGTATCTTAGAGGAGGAAATGAAATATAACAGAAAACTGGCTCTACAACAGATGCTGAAAGACACAAATTAAACTGGAGCAATATACATGAGAGCTCTCATCTTAGGAACAGATGAGATGACTTAGAAAGAAAACCCACATGAGAATAAAAGTAGACAGGTACTGACTGCCTAATGTATGCTGGACGTGGATTAAGTCCATAGCAAGTATTTTCCTACTGAATTCTCCCAACAATCTGTTGGTATCCATTTTACAATAAAGAAACAAGGTCTCACTGGTAACAACTGGATGATAACAAACCCAATCTGACTCCAGATTGAGGCAGCTCAACAGAAGAGGTAAGCTCCCTGGCAGAGTCAACTCAGAGGTAGGCAGAAGAGCAGCTAGCAAAGAAAGGGCAGAAAAAAACACCAGCCAAAGGTGGTATGGAGAAGCCAGAAGCCTAGAACTTTCACCAAAATGAAACATTTTCTCAAAAGTTGCCAGGAGGTTTAATGAAATAGGATTGCTAAATACCCTAAAAGAGAAAGGGAAGTCAGGCGAAAAGACAGATATCCTAAAAAGGAATGGCAACAACTTCAACAGCAGACTTCTTGTGGGCTACCTGGAACTCAGAAGACAGTAGAATAAAATCATCAGAGTAATGAGAAAAAACAAACATCAACCTGGAATTGTGTGCTTTGCAAAATTATCTTTTAAGAATAAGAATAAGGACAGTTGGAATAAATCAAAATACAAGAGTTGACCTTCAACATCCCTATTCCAAAAACCTTCTAAAGAATATATTTCATGAACTATGAAAATAATCCCATAAGGAAGATCTAAAATGCCAGAAAGTGGTCAGCAAAGAAATTAATAAACTGGTAAATTTAAACACTGCCTATAAAATAATATCTAATTCATAGAAAATATCTTATTTTTATGTATTTATTTATATGAGAAAGCAGAGGGTGGGAAGAGGGGCAGTGGGAGAGGGGGGAGAGAGAATCTTAAGCGGACTCCATGCCCAGCACAGAGCCTGATGTGGGGCTGGATCTCACAACCCTGAGATCACACAAGAGCTGGACATTAAGCAACTGACCCACCCACGTGCCCCAATAGAAAAATTTTTAATAAATATTTTTTTATTTTTATGTTATTTTATTTATATTATTTTTAAAAATATTTTTAATAAATAAAATAAAATAAATATACTCAAAATAAAAATACTCTAACTAGGGAGGGTAGGTAGGGCATGATGGGGGAACAGTAATCTATGGTCTTAAAATTATTTGAACAGAGAATTAAGACTATAGACAAACTTTAGACCTTGATGGATAAGTATGTATAGTAAAATCTCTAAAATAGAGAAATAAATAGAAACAAATTTCAAACAATGAGGGGGAAAATGAAGTAAGAAACAAACAAAACCTTAATCAATCTCTTCAAAGGAATGGGAGAAGAAAAAAAAATGTGTATAAGAAGCAACGCAAATGTTAACAAGAACTGAGATGACAGGTAATCACAGAGCTTCCATCTTGCACAATTCCAACAGGCACCTTAAAGTCTATGGAAGTGACCTAAACTGAAGTACAAAATTCAATAAATGGATTTAAGTAATTTGTTATTATCTGATTAGATTAAAAATAAAATTCAGCTTAAGTTGGCATACCTAAAACACAACAACATGGGTGGACTGAAAACAAAAGTGTTAAGAAATAGATATGCTAGCCAAATACTAGCCAAAAAGTGAGATAACTACACTAAAACAGAAACAAATGGACTTTAAGACAAAAGAGCAGGAAGAGGATGACCACATACAAAGCGATAAAGTGCTTAATTAGCCAGGAAGCAATTCTAAACTTAAAAGCATGTAACAGGGAAAAATCTGCAAAGTCACCAGCATAGAAGATTATTTCAATCTGTTTCTCTCTAAGACAAATAGGTCAGGCAGACAAAACATTGACAAAGGTATAGCTGATTTTAAGGCACAATTAACAAGCTTAAATTTCTGGACACATAAAGATCCTTCAGTTCAGTAAGGATACACATTCTTCTCAAGAAAAGACTGGAACATTTATGAAAACTGATTAATTAAAACTGACAATAAAGTAAGTTTCAAAAAACCAAAGAACTGTTGTCACATAGAGCTGTTCTCTGACAATTAGATTACATTAGAAGACAATAATACACGATAATACACATTCATTTGTAAAATTTCCGAGGCACCAAGAAATATTGCAAAGGTCAAAGAAGAAACTATCTTGGAACTTTTTAAATAGTTATAAATCAAACATAATGAACATGTTACCTATTAAAACCTATGGAATATGATGACAGCAGTACTTAGAAGGTATTTAATTACCTTAAGTTCTTACATTAAAAAAAAAATGATTACAATTTAATAAGCTAAGTGGTCAACTCAAGAACTTGGAAAGAAAATCAGAATAAACCCAAAGCAAATACAAGGTAGGCAATAATAAAGATTAAAAATTAATTATGCAGAAAATAACACATATGCAAAAATAATCCATAAGTCTAAAGTTGATTCTTTTGGAAAACCAATGGATGAGAAAAACCTCTAGTGATCTTAATCAAGAAAAATACAAAATCAGGAATGATAAATGAAACTTAATTATAGAATCAGCAGAGATTAAAAAGCTAGTAAGAAAATACCATGAATTACTTTATTTACATGAAATGAAATGAAATTTATATGAAATGGAAAAAATTATATATATTATATATATTATATATATAATATATATATTATAATATATATATTATATATATAATATATATAATATATATAATATATATATTATATATGTAAAATATATATATATTATATATGTTAAAAATTATATATATTATATATAAATATATATATATAATTATATATATAATTATATATAATATATATAATTTTTTACATATATAATTTTAGAACTATCTGAAAAAGAAAGTAATATTCTGATTCTCATTACTTTTTTTTTTAAAGATTTTATTTATTTATTTGACAGAGAGATTCCAAGTAGGCAGAAAGGCAGACAGAGAGAGAAGCGGGGGAAGCGGGCTCCCCACTGAGCAGAGAGCCCGACGCGGGACCCGATCCCAGGACCCTGAGATCATGACCTGAGCCGAAGGCAGAGGCTTAACCCACTGAGCCACCCAGGCGCCCCTC